>NC_056746.1:661404754-661484754 GCF_019279795.1 Protopterus annectens
CCTTGACTATCCCACTAAATAAATAAATAAATAAATGATTACATAAGTAACTTGAGTCAGCAGTTTGTGAGAATGAACGGACAAATACAATTCTGTTTTGTTAAACGATGCTATCTCATAACTGTGTTTGCAGAATTCTTAGGGTAATGACTTTATAAAATACCATATTAGCATAAAGTGTGTGTGTGTGTGTGTGTGTGTGTGTGTGTGTGTGTGTGTGTGTGTGTGTGTGTGTGTGTGTGTGTGTGTGTGTGTGTGTGCGTGTGTGTGTGCGTGTGTGTGTGTGGAGTCTGTGTGTGGTGTGGTACTACCAGAGATAATTTATAGTGCAGGTTGTTACAGCACTCAAATGACCAGTGAAAAGGTGCCCTGTTGAATGACTCATAGTCATGCAAATTTCCACATAATGAAATGTTTCACTGTGGCTAAGTGCATGACTATAAATTTATAAATATAAATAATGCAGCAGTACAACTGAGCATATTGGTGCATTGAAAGTTGTGCTGCTGTGCTATTTTCTTTCAATCCCAGTCATGGATTTTTTTTTCATATCCAGAAGCTTTGCAGCTAAATCTTTATAGTTGAAATGGCAAATATTTCAGTTATAAAGATCAGGTCTCTTTCCTGCAATATATAACCAAATTTTGTTAAGTTGACTGAATAAATAACTGAATGTTTATATTTTCTTGGGAGAGCTGCTGCAACTTGAAATATTTCATTTTGTGGACTATTAACAGATTGAAAAATCATTTAGCAATTACTGGGCTGGATTCAGAAAAGACATCTGCCAGCAGTAAGTTCTAACAGAAGTTGCTACCACTGACAGTTGCACTTTCTGACTGAAAGACAGACCCACGTCAGTGATCCTGCAAGATCTGTAAGATCACGCTGGTAGGCCTGGCTATGTGTTAATGGGGCATTCCAGGTGAATGGACTATGCTATTTATTTGCTTATTGTACTTGTTTGCCATCATGTAGTGGCAGTGGTCAGAAAAGCCTTTTACTTGGTTCATCTCATAAGTAAAGGGATTGCATTCAGAAAAAAAGGAGGTTATTACCTCTCTATACTCCTCCATTAGACCAATAATTGAGTATAACACCCCATTTGGTATATACCTCTCCAAACATCTGCATCAACTGGAAAGGCCACAGAAATACCTCACAAAGAGAATCATGGCCTCCAGCACCTGTCCTATACGGACAGGCTAAAATCACTATTACTCTACTCTGTATCATATAGATTGCTCTGGGGTGATCTGTGTCTCGTTCGCCTACAAATCAATCTCAGAACCTGCCCTACTAGAGATGCTCCATATCTGTAAGTCTAACTCTTTGCATATTACCCGTTCCAAAGGCCTAAATCTAATATATGATAGCAACAAAACCTGCTGGAGAGACAGGTTTGTCTCCTGGAGGCTGCCCCATCTCTGGAATAGACTTCCCATACACGTCAAACAGTGTACCTCACTGACCCTCTTTGAGCGCAACCTTGATGAGTGGATGGTAAACCACAAATTTGTCTCAGAGGTTCCACCTGTGTCCCTCATTGACAGGGGCAACTGGTGCTGACTGAGGTTTCTTTTTTGGGGATAAACTCTTGGCTATGCTTGTAAGAGCCCCAGGGCCATTAGCCTAGTAACCTCCTATGATCCTATGATCCTATGATCCTATGGATGGTCTGACTGGTCCATGCAAGACCCCATTTCAGTGATGGCTCTGGGAGAAAAACTTCATAAGGTCTAGAAACCTGAATTTTGTCTGTAACTTAAACAGAACATGCTGGAGAGGCAGATATGTGTCCCAGAGATGTTTCCTCCTACGGAACAGGCTTCCCATCCATGTGAAGCTGGGTTTGTCTATTACCCAGTTTAAGTGCAGCCTATACCAGTGGATGGAGTAGGAAATTTACAATGGGCCTGGCACCCATGTGTCTTATAGACAGAGGTAGCTTATAAATGCCTGACTCGCAATGTCTTGTTCAGATATCATCATTATTCCTTCAGAAAAACCTGGCTAGGATTAGAAAGGAACCCCAGGTTACTATCCTAGTTGCAATCTATGAATCTATAAACATAAAACATTTTTAAGCACATCATAGTTGAACTAGCATGATAATTAGGCAAAAGATCTGTCAGGTAAAATATTTCATAATTACATACAGACGTACAAAAACAAATACAACTCATATAATGAACATCTTACAATGAGTTAAAATAAAAGCATTTTAATATTTGAGCATTCCAAAGTAGTAGCAATGTCATAAGTTTCAATGTGGTAGTCCTTTGATCATTATGAAGGTGGATGGGACAGAGGCATTTGTGGAGGAAGAAAACTTGAAAGTAAAATAAAGAAGGGAGGATGTAGTAAGAATAAACTAGCCCCAAGTGATGGTGAAAAGGAGAGAGGAATAACTAAGTAGAAAGTGCAGATAGGATAGTAGTTAGTCAGTCACTTAGGATAAAGCATTGACAGAATCTAGCATTTAGGTGATGAGCATGGAGGTTACTCTTAATGCTAAGCTTATTGTCTATTTCCTTAAATGGGCTGGGTCAGGCATTCCATATCTTGGAAATGTAGCTGGAGTAGTGAGCATCCCGGGATGAATTGTGGGATTAAGTTTGTTAAGATAGGAAATTATCTTTAGAGTAGAGAGGTCTGCTAGGGTTATACCACTACAGAAGGGTATGTAGAGAAGGACACTCATCTGTGTGATGAAGGACAGAATGAGCATTTGTTAGCTGAAGGAATTTAAGATAGTTTGCAAATTTCATCCAGTTTATTTTCGAAAGTGAAAAGCAGTGATGGGATCTGTTAGGTAAATTAACACCAGATTTGGTGATTTTATTGTAGTATTGTTCAAGCTTTCTTAGCAGGCAGTTGTATAGGTTAATGTGGAAAAGGGCACCTTATAGGAATGCTGCTAAGAAATAAGTGTGTGCAGTAGATTTACAGCCTAGGCCAGTGAGGAATGGCTCAGTATGGAGCTGCATGCCTTTGCTGTGTTTTCCTTATGACATTATGTATGTGAATATCAAATGTGAGTTTGTCATCAATTGTTACACCAAGCAACTTGCTGTTGGAAACCTGCTCAAGTGTAATGCTTTTAGCATTAAGTGCAAGGTTAGTATTATCTGTCTACTTTTGCTGAGTAGTATTACTAAGTAATGGTCTGTAGCCATCCCAAGGAGGGGCAGAACAAACAATTGTAGCATCTTCTGTACTTCTGTATACTAAATCATGATGGATGTACGACAGTGTAAAGCTTATTTGTGTATATGTTGAATACCAGGGGTACAAAAATGCAAGCTTGGGAGACACCTATAGAGACTGGGTGGAAGGAGGATCATGTGTTTTGCTACCTTATTGTTGTGTGATATAAGTTAAGCCCTGCAACGGTATGAATCAGTTTTTGATGTGGGACAGTACTGAATGCATTGGAGAAGACCAAAAAGCTGGCTAAGATTTGTTTGTCAGAGTTATGATGTTAGCTGACACTGTACAGAAATCATAGCAGAGCAGTAGTGATACTTCGGTGCTAAATTTTGTTGTTGAGTAGATATTGGAGGATTTGACTATGCATTTAAGCTGCAGGATTTTTGAGAGAGGAGGAACTATAGCTTTAGGTCAGTAGTTGCCTAGAACAGGAGAGTTTCCTCCTTGTGTAGTGGTACAATGTATAATTGTTTCTTTATTTCAGGAGTGTACAACTCTGTATTAGATCTATTTGTGGTAACAGAGACTGGATATGCTAAGTGTCTGTTTGAGGTAGATTTTCAGACTTATCATAGCATGGTTGAGAATCTGTGGGCCTACGTTGTGTCGTTACTGTGTTGATGAAGTGGGAGTTAAAGAAATTTCCTATAATGCTATCAATATCATTTAGCATGGGACAAGTTTGTTTTTTTCTGCCAGGGTGAAGGAGGTTGTTGATGGTGGACCGGGAAGCTTTTGGGTTACTATAGGAAGTGTTCTGAATGTTTACATAATAATTATTTTTATCCTTTTTTCAAGGGCTTTTACTTGGTTCTGTAGAGAGTGGTAGACCTGGCAGTTTGGAAGAGCTTTGTTATTCTATCAGATTTTCCAAGCATTGTCCCCAAGTCTCATGACTTGTATAGTGGCATGTTAGCCATGATGCGTATTTTGATTTTATATGTTTTCCTAAGTGGTGTATGCTCATTTAGTAAGTTTAAAATCTGATTAAAGCTGTTAATTGCTTCATCTAGGGATAGTTATTTTAAGCAGTGCCAGTTAACCCGATAAAGGGAATTGGAGAATCCTGTGTTTTGTTTGCATAGACAAATCCTCTTATTAAGGTTTCTAATTAGCTTATAGTGATGAAATCTGGTCTGTTTTACTTTCTGATGATAAAACCAGGGTGGTAATTACTTAGAGAATCAGGTAGAGTGTATGCTCGAGTGATGTTATTGGGTTGTTGGGGGTTGCATAAGCATCCAGTCTAAGACTGGTGTAGTTTTGTTGGGTTTGCAATGCTTGATTGGAGTGTTAATGAGTTCAAAGGAATTATAAAGACTGAGGGAATAGTCGACAGAGGTGTCCAGTGCAGCTCAATTCATTTTAACATCACCGAGTAGGAGAGTTTCTAGTTTAATGTTTTTGATAACCAAGATAGAATGTCTTCAAGTGCAGTGTAGTTGTTGTTTGGTGAATATATGAAGCTGCAATGCATATGTGTTTGTTTTGGCTTAGTTGAAGTTAGGTGATTAATATTTATGCATGTTTAAATTTATGAATGTAGGAAAGGTGAAACTGGAGATTGTTTTATACATTTTTGCTATGTCCACCTTCTCTTCTTTTTTTCCCAAGTTAGTCTTAAACATACTATAATCAAAAGATAGGACTTCTTCATTGGAAACAAGTTAAATCATTATAGAAGGTCCACTAATATTGTTGGTGAGGAACAAAGCTTGCTTGTTGGTACATTATAAAGGTGTTGTTATCCCTGTGGTCATGTTCTGTTTGTAAAGTTATTCATGAGCTAATACACCTGTTGTTTATGAACATAACGGTTTTATTACTTGTGATTCTGAAGAGGTGATTTATTTAGTTACTTCCTGTTGCTCAACATTTTATGGTGGAAGACATTCTGGCAGTTGAAAACATGGATTTTTGAGCATTTGAGTAACATTAAATCCATTCATCCACAACCTCCTTTTAACATTATTGCACAGGAATTCTATGTCCTTTTTAAACATTTATTGAAACAACCCACAGCAGAATTTAGATTTATGTGGATAAATAGAGTAGTGGAAAATGGTTTAAATAAACTGGGTTGGAGTGATATTCTTTCCCAAAAAAGAATTATTCTGGATCACTAAATTGGGTGCATTGTTTTTATCTGGCCTTAATGAAAATAAGATTCACACTCTATCTATCTATCTATCTATCTATCTATCTATCTATCTATCTATCTATCTATCTATCTATCTGTCTGTCTGTCTGTCTATCTATCTATCTATCTATCTATATATATTAATTACATAAGTTACATAAAATGTTATGTAATATAGAGCCTCTGATAAGTAACATCCTGGTCTTGTATGATATAATCATCTGGTGTGGATTTAACTGTTTTTGTTTGGTCATGTGAACAGATCATACTGAGGAAGACTATTGCCAAAACTGGTAAATGTTTCTGACCTGAAAGTTCCAATAAACTTTAAAACATGGACAATATTAATATTTTTGTCTGATGCTGGCTTTATTGTTTTTAATGTTTGCTTATGTTTGGTTTGAGCCATGTTTTTGTGAGGAGAACATCTAGGGATTAGAGAAAGATCCAAGAGTGTAGTTCAGTTACTTGTTGCAGAAGCTCTGGATATTTGGGTTAAATAGTTTTAAGGAATTGTTATTAGTGGGTCTTTGTGGTAACAATTTCCTTGGAAGGCTTTTGGTAATTCACTTATTCAGCTACAGAGCTTAACTCTGCCAGATGAGTTCATTAATTCAGCCAAAAGTTTACATTCATCTATTACTTTCAAAAGGTGAGTTTATATTATTCATAAGTGCCTGAGAGTTTAGTCTACTTGGTGGTGTGTGTGCATGTGTGTTTATGTGTGTGGGTGCATGTGTGAGTGCATGTAAAGGGTTGAGTAGACTCCAGGCAAGGTGAATGTATATGTGTGTGTGTGTGTGTGTGTGTGTGTGTGTGTGTGTGTGTGTGTGTGTGTGTGTGTGTGTGTGTGTGTGTGTGTGTGTGTGTGTGTGTGTGTGTGTGTGCGTGTGTGTGTGCACGCATGCACGCACACGTGAGTGACTGTATCAAGGTGGTCGCAATACATTACTTAGCAGATAGCAAGGGTAGAGAGGTGTGTGTGTGTGTGTGTGTGTGTGTGTGTGTGTGTGTGTGTGTGTGTGTGTGTGTGTGTGTGTATGTGTGGGTGGGTGTAAATGGGTGAGTGTGTCTGTGATTGTGATTGAGTGGAGGGGGCATATTTGTGTGTGTGTGTGTGTGTGTGTGTGTGTGTGTGTGTGTGTGTGTGTGTGTGTGTGTGTGTGTGTGTGAATGTGTGAATGTTAGTATGGTTGTGATACCTCTAAACTCTTCTAAACTAACAAACAAATCCTGTAATACTGGGGCGGGGGTACCAGGGAAAATATAACTGTTAGCTTATACTCACTTAAAAAGTCAATGGAACAAAAGGTTTGCAGCATGAAAGACATATGTGGGGATGGTAGAGAGCATGAATACTCACTTAAAAGCTAATAGAACAAGACATGCAGGCAGGGGAAACCCTAGATACCAGGGATAATCTTTACTTATTAGCCTAAACCCACTTAACAAGTGTATAGAGCAATAGTTTTGCAACAGAAAGGACACGTGGATGAGAGGAGGACAATAGACATTGAAGATTTGAAATATTACCCTAAGTCACTTAAAAAAGCTTCAAAACTTGCACATCTGTTACATAAAGAAGCTCTTTAACAAAGCAGAGGTTTAGTCCTCTATTCTATCACTAAACACCAGGATTGCACTTTAAATATTACATTAAGTCACTTAAAATGTTAATGGAAGAAGAAGACAAAGGTTTTGAACCCTGTATCCTCAGACTCGAAAGCAGTCATTTGCACTACCACTAGGCAGCAGGGATATACTTTAAAAACTATCCAACATCACTAAAAATGTTAAAAATTAAAACAGGTAAAAAGTTTCAAACCCTCTAGCCTTTGCATAGAAAGCAGTTCATTAATAATTGAGAGGTTTAACTCTCTACTCTACATGAGAAGAGCTTGAATTGTGATGTATGTTTGTAACTATAGGAATTATGAAACTCTTAATGTCTGGCATTATTAATTAAGTGTAATAGTGCATTAGCTATGGGGAATAGAGCATGAGCAAAGTCAAGAGACAGTTGTGATGGGTGGAGGTATGTCCATTTGTAGGAGCTGCTATACTTAGACTTGTGGACAAAGCCAGCAGGGACACTAGATGACACTAGGAAGATTTCTTAAATATCACTCCAATTCACATAAAAAGGTTAATAGATCAACATGTGCAGCATCATGATGTACTTTCTGAACAATGTGGGTGTGAATGAACTGAGACACACCTCCCTGGACTGCATGATAAGAGACATGGAGGAGGTCTTGGATTATGTGGCACAGGCAGGTATGACCCTAGCCCTGAGCAGCATCCTACCATCACCCAGAATTATACTGCAGTACAAGGAGAAAATGATTGACTTCAACAATTGGCTAAGTTTCTGATGCCATTCTTAGGGGATCCAGTATCTGTCTGCTTAGGATGACATGATTGACAGACCTTGATGCTTTGCCAGAGATGGCCTGCATCTGTCACCCCTGGGTTTCCGGATATTGGCTAAGGCACTTGCCACCCCTATAGTGCCTTTTTTAGGTGATGTTTCAAAGACCAAATCACCACCATAACAGCTATAAATAAATGCAAACTGAGGGTCATGCTGATCAGCACTAGAAGTCTACATCTCAAGATGCACTTGCTCAAAGCACTCCTCAAAATGGAGAACATTGATATTTGTGCTGTAATGGAGACTTGGTTTAAAGCAGCAGAAAGCACCCCAGTGTGACCAGGCTATAACTCATTCCACACCTTTCGGCGCCCAGAACATGGACTGAACCTCCAAAGGTGGTGGTATCTCCATATTCATAAAGAATATGCACACCTCCAGACTAGTAGCCCAGCATAACGCATCTGAGATACTTCAGGTACAACTAACATTGGGTAAGACAGTGATTCAGGTTGCAGCCTGCTATAGGTCCCCAACCATGTCCCAAGATTCTCACTCCATGTTCCTAAGCACCATGGAAACTATTAGGGTCGAACTCAACAATCTCATACTAGGTGACTTCAACTACCCCTCCATCAACTGGGAAAACTACTCATGCACCAATACACTGACCCAACGCTTTTGGAATTCATCATTTTCAATGCCCTGGATGAGCTCATTCTTACCCATACTAGAGGAAGCAACATCCTTGACCTGGGTATTACAAACATGGGCAACCGTTGCTCTACACCAATAGTCAATGCCTCCCTGGTTAGATCCGACCACAAACTAATTACCATGGAAATCCACATCTCACCCACACCCCCTGCAAAGGTAACCACCATGAAAAACTTCTCCAAAGCTGACTTTGGGCTCCTAAAAACAGAGGTGGCTAATTTCACAGCATTCATGTCAATGGAAAATGGATGCATGACTGCTGAATCCTACACCAGTGCACTATACGAACACGTACATAAATGCATGGAACTAGCTATACCCAACAGAACCAAGGCAGTCTCCTCCAAAAAAAGGAAGCAAATCTAGTGGTCCCATGCCATTAATAAACTCTACAACAGAAGGAAGAAACTGTTCCAGAAAAAGGTAAAGCCACAAGACTAGAAAAACTCCCTTATTAGCCTCAACAAAATGTTTCGATCCCTCATCAAAACCTCTAAAGCCAGCTATGAAGGCAGAATTGCAGCAGACACTAAAAACAACCACAAAGCCTTCTATAGTTATATCAAGAATCTCCATGGCAATATCCAGGTTTGCTCTGAGTTACTGCACAATGGTACCTCCTATACTGAGCCAACTGATATGGCCAACATACTGGCTAACAGATTCAGTGCCAAATTTACCCCTCTCTCCCGCCCTAAAGGACCAATCACAATACCGGAGGAATGCCAGACACCCAGCATTACTGTAGCACAGGTTAAAGCTGCATTATCCAAGGCCAAGAATACAGCTTCCATGGGACCTGACAATATCCCTGGATGTGTTCTACATGAACTACAAAGTGAACTGGCATCACAGCTGTGTGCCCTGTTCAATCACAGCCTCACATCAGGCTTTGTTACTACTGAATGGCACACTGCTGCAGTCATCCCTCTCCATAAAGGGGGAGTGACTACAGACCCTGGGAATTATCACCCCATTAACCTGACAAGTCTGATATGTAAGGCTATGGAGCGCATTATCATTGACCTAATTAACAAGGATATAAGGAATCTCCAAACTCTAGATCCTACGCAATTTAGTTTTGTGAAAGGTAGATCATGCCTGCTCACCCTGGTTGACTTCTTTGTATCAGTCACCAGAGCTGTGGATGAGGGCAAGACAGTTAATACAGCCTACCTCAGTCTGGCCAAGGCCTTTGATACTATTCCCCACTCATGAATTATTGATAAACTCACCAAACTAAGCATCAACCACTATATCACTAGGTGGGTTGCAAACTGACTCACTGATAGAACCCACAGTGTGAAAGTAGCGTACTTCAAGTCAGACTGCCAACTAGTCATTAGTGGTGTCCCATGGGTCTATATCATATCCTCGAAGAGGCGTTCCATCAAATGCCTCTTCATCGACACATAATCAGTGAAGTCACTAAACCACGAACATTCACATCAGTGATTTCTTTCCCTGGGAAATGTTTGTTATGTTTGCAGTGATGTGTTTCTGTTTTAAGTGTATTACCAAGGGTTTTGCATTCAGGAAAAAAGAGGTCATCATCTCTCTCTACTCTTCCCTCCTTTGATCAATCATTGAGTATAATGGCCCATTTGGCATGTACCTCACTAGACACATGCAACAGCTGGAAAGGCCACAAAAGTATCTCACAAAGAGGATCCTAGGCCTTAAACATGTCCTACATGGACAGACTCAAAAAACTCCAGCTATTCTCTGTCTTATATTGTCTACTAAGAGACTATCTCTGCTTGACTTACAAAGCCATGTCTGACCCAGCTCTGTTAGAAATGCTACATCTAAACAAACCCCAAACCCTCCACACTACATGCTCCAGAGACATCAATCTCATTACCACAATTAACAGAACATGCTGGCGGGATAGGTTTCTCACCCAGAGACTGCCCATGCTCTGGAATAGACTTTCCATACATGTCAAGCAGAGCACCTCATTGGCCCTCTTCAAGAGAAATCTTGATGAGTGGGTGGGAAATAGAAAGTTTACCCCAGGGATCACTCCAGTGGCTCTACATGATAGAGGCACTGGGAACTAACGTCAGGCGGCATGATGCCAGGGCACTTCTATGGGCTAGGCTTGAAAAGGCTCCAGGCCCATTAGCCTAGTGCACATCTATGAACCTATGAATAAGAAGAATGAAACTCTAAAAACTGGCATTATTCACTGACTGTAATTGACCATGATTTACAAGGAGCAGGAAAAAGAAGAGGATACATCAGGTAAATTATATTAACTCAGGGACAAGTAAGAGGTTTGTGTGTGTGTGTGTGTGTGTGTGTGTGTGTGTGTGTGTGTGTGCGTGTGTGTGTGTGTGTGTGTGTGTGTGTGTGTGTGTGTGTGTGTGTGTGTGTGTGTGTGTGTGTGTGTGTGTGTGTGTGTGTGTGTGTGTGTGTGTGTGTGTGTGTGCGCGTGTGTGTGTGTGCGTGCGTGTGTGTCTCTGTAGGATAGTGAATGGGGGTACTGCATGTGCCAAAGTGATGCATGGGTCAACAAAGTTGATTGTCACAGGAAAGTGTTGATTAGCACTAGGAGTAACACCATGCAATTCACAGACATGAAAATTAGCTGACAATAAGTTCTTCCCTCATTGCAGCTAATCTGTCACTAAGTCACATTTCCCACTATTACAAAAAAGTCCCATTAGGCTTTACCTGCAGTGGGATTATTTATGAATCCCAGGGATATTTTCAGTAATCACATGGTTATTTTGAGCAGTTGTACTGAAAGATGTAAGGATCAAATACAGCTCAGGTAACTGTCTTACAGATATAATATGGCTCCCCAGGAGTCTAGAATCACATATTTTTGTTTTTTCTCAATAAAACAAAAAGGTGTATTATTTATTTATGTATTTATTTAATCTTACATTTGGTAATTGGGTAAGTCCAACCAGACACAGGTCCTTTTTCAGTGGAGGCCTGGGGAGAAAAGCTTCACATACAAGATACAAATACTAGCTACACATACGATTCAAATTACAGTTTGAAAACAATCGAATATAAAATAATAACATATAACATACAATGTACAGTACAGCAATACAGAAAGCGTGACAGTAAATCCAGTTGATGAAAGGTACAGGTTACAGTATATACAGAATAATTCAGTTTAAGAGGTATATAATTTATGGTCAGAGATGACCCATGGTATAGATTTTAGGTAGCAATGCAATACATAGACATATCTGTAAGGGATAGGATAAAAGACCTTTTGTAGTTTTACATACCAAATCTAGGTCTGAGAGACATCATACACTAGAAATTCTTAGTCTTGTTGATATATAGTATTGCAGAATGAACAAGTAGTTGAGAAGTCAGACTCTCAGAATAAAGGTAGAAATTAAAACTTTATTAAGAAATACCGAGAGAGGCAGGGTAGAGTCTTTTTTCCCACTCCAGGAACTTACAACTCATTTGATAAAGTATGGAAGATATGAACACTATCAACTTTTCTTCTGTGAGCTTCATGACTATTTCTTTCTAGTTTTCAGTTTTTGCTTTTAAAGAATTGAAAAGGATTTACAGCTAACTGATCTTACTACTGTGCATATAATTTTGGGATTTTTTCTTCTACAAGACAAAAAACTAAATTGTGTATGGAATGACTTGTGCATAGCCTAGTTTCATTGATTTGAATACTTTGAGTCATTAGCCACATTAGCTTCATTTATATCTGCGGTGGTGGTGCTGTGGTAGCGATGTCGCCTCACAGTAAGACGTTGTCTTGTTCGATTCTCAGCTAGAGCATCTTCTGTGTGGAGACATGTGTGAATGGGCGAACCTTTGTTGAAGGTTGTGCATCAGGGCCGGAAACTCGGCACGTAAAAATCTACTGCCAATCATTAGCGGACCGGAGTTCCGCTGTGGTGACCCCTAACTGGGAAAAGCCGAAAGACACAACAACAACTTCTGACAGCTTTATGTTTCTGGAAATGTACATTAAAAGTGTTTTTTTAACTTTATTCTGCTAAGGCTTCAGTTGGATATATTTTTATTCATAGAGTGAACTCATTCTCCATCCTATGCGACAATGAATGCTTGTGCTAATTGTACTCAGAAATGTATTTGCTCTTTCGGTAGTGACAGCTAGCAGAGTAACTTCTGTATTACAGTACTGAGCATTCGTTTCTTATCTATCATGCCTTCTGTCAATGAAAGCTTTGGTTTTCTGTGAAATTTTGTGAATAGTTTGAAAATAAAAAGACTCTGTTGTATTTTGTAAGAAAACACACACATTTGTAAGGTAAGATCATAGGATCATAGGAAGTTACTAGGTTATCACCCCATAGGTAATTTCAAACCTAGCCGTTTCATCCCAATGTAATACTATAGATACTCTAGTCAATACCCAGGATTGTATTTAGTAATGACTGCCCATTGTGGGCACTATCCCTGGTAAGAATCTATGTTGCCCCATCCACTCACATGAAAGAAATTATAATAAAATTATTTGCAGAATCCACTGGAGTCTGAAAAATTTCTAATAAAATATTAAATAAGTAAGGTGAAGGGCAATTTACATTGCTATAGCTAACAGTATCTAACAATGGGTGCGGGACATGTGTGAGGAACAGAAATAACACACACACCCAAGGAAATAGGGTGATAGAAAAGCAGATGTGGGGTGAGGGTGAAGAAGAAGGGCACATAAGAGGTATGACAGAATAAGAATGTTATAGGGAGAGGCAGAAGGGCATGTGCAATTTTTTATTGTAAGAGTAGGCCCCCTTTTTTTTAAGTGAATAAAAGGAATGGAAAAAATAAGGAAAGAGGGTGTGGGATAAAGTTCAGGTACAAACATAACAAATATCACAAGACATGATGGAAAATGATCAGTAATGCACATAATGGAGAGCTAAGGTACACAGACAGCACACATATAGAGTATACAACACAGGTAGACAGCCTACAGATGTATGCAAGTGATGGCACACCTGAAAAATACATTTGTACCAATGTGCAAAGCAGTGTTGAGATGTTGCAAACTACGTGACAGTCATACCAGAATGACTATTAACAATGGTACAATTGTAAACCACAAAAGTTGCTGTAAAGTACGCTATGTGCTCAACGAAACCTCAAGGTAGCCAACTACCACTACTTGGATTAATGGTACAATTGTGTCAGAGAACACTAAATAGAGAGTGCAATCATAACAGTACACAATGGATATCAAAAACCGTCACCCATTAGGATGCCAGCAGTGCAAGTGTAAGCTAAGCAACAGCAAGGATGATTAAATCCAGGCAAGGAAATGCAGGAGAAGACATTTAGAGAGCATCTTAGAGTCTCCAACCCTGAACACTATAGGCAAACAAGTAAGCACCGTACCAAAGAGCAGTAGTTCAGCAAAAAAAAAAAGTGGCTGTGTAATAAACCAATAAGAATGCACACCACCAGCACTGGAGAAATGGGATCCATATGTCAAAGAACACATTTCATGCCAGAGGTAAGACAGGTGGATGTTCAGGTATATGACGTAGATGTGTGACTTGCAATGTCATTACACAAGTCAAACAGGAAGAAGTCTCACCAAACATACCCACCCTAATGTGAAGTAAGTGGTGATATATATTGTTTGTCTCATGGTTTAATTTTTCCAAGTCTTTTGGGTTTCTAATTCCATGATGGTAATGGACTCCATTTCTAAGTCAAATTGTGATTAAAGGTCATGAAATTAGTATTGTTTCAATCTTTGATGTTAGTAAAAAGTGCTTTTTGCAACACCGTCAATTCACCCCAAAGTGACTCCTTTTTTAATTCATACAGAGTTACATGAATTATTAACATATATAAATATGAATGTAAATTCTTTTTCATGAGACCCATTGCTCCTTCTACTGTCGGAACTGTCTGGGTATCCTTCTTCCACATTGCCCTCATTTTTGCTTGCAAATACTGGTATTTATTGACCTTGTGTCTCTCTTTCCACAAGACACTGTAATCACTTGCTGTAGCAATTTCAATGATCAATGGTACTTTTGTTTTCTTTTCATGGACTACTATATCTGGCTTTCAAGCATCTATTTTTTGAATTGCTGGTAATGGGTGATCCCATATGATATAAACATCTTCATTTTCTATAATGCTTTGTGGCTCATGTTTCCAATATTTCTCAGCTACTTAAATGTTGTAATGTTTGTACAATGCCCAATGCAACAATCTTGCAACATTATTATACCTTTCAGTATACAGGCCTTCTAGTACCATTTGTGTATCACACCCAGTAACAGGATCTGCGACTGTTTCCAATTCTGCTTTACAAAACCTGCATTTCTCTGTTTCTCTGACAAGTTCAATGGATTTTGTAAACCAACATGTATGTACTCCACTATCCTGGGCCTGCAATATTAACCTTTTATCTTTTGGTTTGAATTCACCTCTCCTTAACCATTCTGTATTAGATCCCGATTGGCATTTGGTTGTTCCAGGACTTTTCAGTACTTGCAACTATATTTTATGCATTTTCCACATTTCTTGTCTTCTCATCTGGTTCTTCACCTTATATTCTTTTTTTTTTTTTGGCACATTCAGTTGCTGCCTGATTTTTATCTACTTCTGGTCTAATTTCCATTCCTGCTTCTGCTAAAGTAAGCAGAGTGGTTATCTTAGACTTAGTCTCTTCATGTTTCAAAACATTCATTACATTTGGGTCTTGTGGGGTCAGCAAATATGTATGCAGTCCCATGATTGTAGATCTGTACATGTAATCAATTTCAAGGAGGCCCATACATATGCTGCCAGATTGAAAAAACTCCAGCTCTATTCAGTTGCATACCGTCTGCTCTGAGGTGACATGTGCCTGACATACAAGGCCATGTCCAACCCAGAATTAATGGACATGCTCCACCTCAAAAAATCCAAATCCACCAAAACCACTAGAGCAAGCGACTTAAACCTTAGCACGGATATAAATAGGATGTGCTGGAGGGACAGATTTATCACTCAGAGACTCCCTATGCTGTGGAATAAAATCCCGATCCATGTGAGGCAGAGCACCTCGCTGGCTCTGTTCAAGAGAAATCTTGACCTGTGGATGGGAGATCGTAGGTTTATCCCGGGAATCATCTCTGTGTCACTGCTGGACAGAGGCACAACAAACTAATGGGCACAGTATTTTTTCATATAAGGGGTGGCGTAAGCCACAAAAATTTGGGCTAGGCTTATAAATGCCTTAGGGCAGATAGCCTAGTATAAACCTATGGACCTATGAACCTATGAACCTATGAACCTATACCTCCTTTAAAATGGGAAGTATATAGTCATGGTATACACTGATTTTTATAAATCATTTGATAAAAATGAACCATTCTTCTCGTTTTCCTGTCAAACCGATTTAATACCTTTTGGGGCCAGTCAATCACTACAAAACTGTAAGTTAGGACAGGACGAGCAAATTGGTGTATAGCTTGGACTTTGTTCCAAGATGTCAATGCTGTTTTCAGTATTAATTTTAGTCTTCTAAAATACTCCTTACTGAGTATCATTCACATTTGTTCATGTTTTATTGTTGATCCTTTATCAATTCCCAAATATTTATACACTCTCTCTTGCCCAAGTTCTTTTATACCACATTCCTGTCCCAGACTGATGTTTTCTTTATGCTGCAGCTTTCCTGCTTTAAATGTTATTTTTGCATATTTATCAAGATGAAATGACATTCTTAAATCATCTGAAAAAGTTTTGACCACTTGCAGTTGTGCTGTCAGTTCCTCATCTGATGAACTATAGTTTTAAATCATCTACAAAAAAATATAAGAAGTCTTTATACTTTGTTGTTTTCTGGGAGCCAAATTGTAGCTATGACCTAATCTGTTAATTAAACAGCTTAATGGATTGAGCACAAGACAAAAGAGCAGTGGAGTCACCCTGGAATATCCCTCTTTGAATTTTTATGCCGGCAATAATAATTTGTCCTTTATCATAGTTTAGCTGCAAAGTGGTTTGCAACTGTTTCATAGTTGCTGTAATCTAACAGTCAGTGTAGGGTGCATCTTAAACATTTTTAAGTACTCTTTTATCCATAAATGTGTAATACTTTCAAATGCTTTTTTGTAGTCTATCAATGCCACACTTAGATTCTTCTCCTTTTTGTAGTTCTCCAAATATGACTTATTTAACAACAAATTATCCATTGTTCAATATGACTTTCTTTTGTTGCCCTTTTGTTCTGTTGCCATGATTGAGTTTTCTTCTAAATGACTTTAAACTCTGTCGGAATCAATTTCAGTGTATAGTTTATACATCATCAGAGGCAGATTATTGGTCTATAGTTTTTAGGATAGTTTACAGGTTTGTTCTTAAGTAGAAGCTTTGTTTTTCTGATGTTAATAAGGCTGGTGTCTGTTCGGGATGTGCATATAGTTTTCATATCCTGTACATTGGAACTTCTTATTCTTTCTTTTACTTCTTCTATACATTTAGCATCTTTGTTATGTTTCACAGGATCTTCAGAGATATTTATTCAGAATGTATTTATTTCTTCTTTTTTGGTGGTGTTTGAATTCCTTTTGCCTTGTTTCCCAATTTTCAGTAAAACTTTTTTGGGTCATCAATAAATTGTTTATTTTTTACTTTTTCTTTATATTTCTCTGCCTATCTTCTAAATTTTTCTCCGATGCTGATATTTTTAGTTTATTATTTGGGATAGTGCATGATAGATCCTGATCTGTTCTGATACTGCAAATTGCTTTTATCACTTCTAGCTTACTAAGTGTTTTTGTTGATCTCTTCTCTATTCTATACTCTTCTAACAGTGACACCTCTTGCCTTAACTGCTTTATAGTTTGATCTATTCGATACTTCCATTATGGCATTTCATATCTCCTCTTTCGTTCCCTTACTGCCCTGTGTTTTTGTGGTAAGAATTTATCTATTATTAATTTAGCTGCACAGTAAGATATCTTACTTACTTCTGTTATATCACATGAATATCTAGAACAGTTCTAATTACTGTGTTCATTTGTTTTAGCAGTCTTCTAACTTTTTGAGTTTTATTGAGTTTCTGCAGTCTATTTCTTTCATCAATCTTAGTATGTCTGTCTGTGTCTATTAAATCAAACAACTTTTCTCTTAGATCATTTTCTTCTAAACTGAGGGCACATTCTTTGTTCTCCATTTCCTGCAGGCATTCCTTAGAAAGTCCCACAGCATCTTCTTGTGCCGTATTTAGTTTCATCCTGTGTTATCCGTTACTCTTTCTTATGGGAACTCACTGACCTATAAATCCACAAAATGGACCGTGTCAGAGTTGCCACAGTTTCCTGTTCCTTTCCTTGATGTGCAACTCCAATTGAACTTTTGTACTAGTTTCCTATGGAAGGCTCCAAAGTATCTTCATATGGCAACTGATCAGATGTTTCATGCTCCTCTGGTTTCTCCTTAATTTGGGGCTCCATTGCTCTATCCTGCTGTGATGTTATCAAAGTTAGATTTTCTATTCTAAATCCTTCACTGCACAAGTCATCCATACCTTCAGTTTCTATTTCTTTAACTTCTCCATTACTAACCCTCTTTTCCTCTTTACTTTCTTATTTTTTGTATTGTAAAAGTTTCCATATCCGGATGCCATTGCCTGTATTTCTCTTCAAACATCTTTGGTGCTTCTCTTTTTGTATTGATTAAATTTACTTTCTTCTTTACATATATAATTGTCCAAAATGTTGATCGTATGCTGCCTTATTTCTTCTTCAGATGTCTTCTGCCCCTCCTGTTTCTCCTTGTTATAACCTGTGTTAGACATTCTACACTAAATCTTTCACTCCTCAGGTATTCCATAACTTCAAATTCTATTTTTTAACTTCTACTTTACTAATTTTCTGTTCTACATGCCCTCTTTGTGATCTTATTCTTGTATTGTGAAATTTTTCCATATCTGGATGCCTTTGCCTGTATTTCTCTTTGAATATCTTTGGGGCTGCTTTTTTGTATTGAATAATTTGGCTTTCTCCTTTGCAGGAATTTTGCACCATATCAAATCTCTCTTTCTTTCCCATGTCCATATTGCATTTTTATACTTTTCAAAAATCTCTAGAGTTTGTTCTTTATATTTTTGCACTTCCTCAGTAGCTTTGTTTTCCAAATGGCCCAAGGTTTCTTGGTCTATATAATGTTTTTCATAAATCTGTTGTATTAATGAAGACGTTTTATTTGAAATGTCTGACTATTTTTCTTGTGCAAGTATTATTCTTTACTCTAATTTCTCTCTTAATCTTTTCATATATCTTCTGTCTGGAAATCCTGGGCTTCCTGCATAATAGTACCAATATATAATTTCTTTTTTATCCTCAATAGTCCACTTTATCGTCTTATATGACTCTTTTTTGGCCTTTCAATTCTTGTGATTTTTGGGGACTACTATTTCCTTTTACAACAGGGGAGCTATCATTTCTCTTGGCCTGGCCTAGCCCCATTGTAGGAATGTTTCCATGTCTTGTGGATTTTACACTGTCATTTTGTCCAGTCCTGGCACTAGTCTGCCTACCAGGATTAGGTACTTTTTTTATGCTGGGTCTTGTGCACCCAGCTATTTTTTTTAGTTTTTAACCTACTTCTGTCCATGCTATATGCTATACATATAAAATCAATGTTATGTTGGTGAGATTTTGTGAAATACAGGGTCTGCCTCATGAAGATACTCACCAAGACTTAAGAATGAATTCAATTCCAGCAATACTACTCTCCTTTGCTTGTTGATTTATCATCTCTCTATTTGCTGGGTGTTATATGTAATGTTGAATGAGGCTTGATGCCATGTATATGCTTATTACTGAGCTGGGTAGATTTCTGTTTTTATATGACAGTGGCATTTCAAACAACACCACTGGTGAAGGTGGAGTCATATGAGGACAATGTCAGGTAGGATTCTGTTGTTGTATTCACATTTTCTATCATATTTGTTTGACATGTGAATGACATGGCATATCTCTGATTTATAGAGCCCCTGCACTACCCACAGCCATGCTGACCTAGTAAGTCCATGTTATCATAACTATTGTAGATATATAATTGCCCAAATGCCAGTACTATGCTGCCTTATTTAACTTTTGTGAATGTGCATGACACATGTCATCTGTCTCTGTTTGCAGCATGTCCACTACCTGCCTCCACAAGTAGCCTGTCCACTGATCCTGAAATGGGATGTGACGTGCCTCAATCTGATATTATAGCCAATGGTTCATAGGCCACTGCATTGGGGTCATTGTATTCATCCACTTTGGTGCCCATTGCTGCCAGGAACTATGTAGGAATGCAACTGGTGGTTGCCTGGGACACTTTTACAGCATATCTCATATGTTGCTGGAATGCCCCAGAGGCCAGAATATCCAGACTCGGGCATATATTTATTTCTACTGGTACTGGGTTATCCTATAGACTATGACAGTACATGTGTGGTGCACAAGTTCTGCATATAGTCTGCACCAAATCTCTGTCTAGCTATTGTCTAACTATTATTTCCTGGTCAGAGAACTGGCTTAGCTGTAGTCTGGCTAACCACCTTGCTGGATGCCTTCTGGGATGCATTTGCAGATCATCCTCTATTATGGTTTGCAGCATACCACCCTGGTCTAATGCATTAAATGATGGTTGCATTTTTTTTTTAATTATGTTTGTGGAATCTGCAGAATTGTTTAGGAATTTGTGAAATAAAGTGACTTTAAGGGTAGGCACAAATGGCCTCTGGTGAGTGCTTTCAGAAAATTGTCTGTGAAGAACTCTGTCTCATTTAAATTACATTGGACATACCCATTGTGTTTTGGTGTCCAATGGGTGTGTGCAGAGTCTGCAATTATCCTACGCTGAATAGATAATTACTTGGTCAAGTTTTTACTGCCACTGATGTGCTGGCATTGTTCTTCAGCATGTTATACTGTCCGCAACTTTCTTTTGGAATCTAGCCCTTGATTTTTCTGCACTGCAAGTTCCTTTTGTCTCTCAAATGCTGCCTCTCTTTCTTTCTGTCATGTTCTATGTCTTGAGGAACATTTATTTCAGTGAAGGCCCAAGGAAGTCTGAAAATTCTGTCCACTTAAAGCTTTAAGTACCGATGTGAGATAATCCTAAATGCAGGAAGATAATGTGAGTAGGTTAATTCAAGTGCAAACCAAAAGTTAAGAGAAAAAGGCATCATGTTTAAGTTTTTTTTTTTTATTTTAATGTTCTGTGTGTGTGTGTGTGTGTGTGTGTGTGTGTGTGTGTGTGTGTGTGTGTGTGTGTGTGTGTGGCATTTAGCATATTTTGGAATAGGTTTTTTTATACCTTTGGTTCAGTACCTTATGTGCTTTTTCATTGGTCCTGTTTACCTTCCCTTAGTGACTTATTTTCTAAAAATTCAATTTTATTGGAATATTGTGGCAGCATGAATGAAACTAGATTCATCAAACTGTTGTGACTAAATGCCATGTTTGCACTGTTAATTAGCAGCTTAATGAAGAAATGAGTTTTGCACCTGATACAAAGGACATTTAATACTCAAAAATAACAGGGACGCCATTACTACCAGCCTAGTCCTGAGACACGAGTGCTTGACAGTCCAGCATTCCCTTCCTGAAGATAAGGGCTTACTTAACTTTATAAACTTTGTCTGCAACTAATTCATACCCTGCAGTCTGCAAAGTACAGCCTCTTCAGAAACATAAAGCTCTCTTAATAACTTTTTCTGCATAAGTATGGGACAAGGTGAATGACAGTGCTGCAGTGAGTAGCATTGTTGCCACACAGAAAAAATGTCAGAAAAAATAAAAAAATGTACTTTATAGATACCTAGTTGGCTGCAACTCAATTTGTAGGCAGTGCTATTGGCCACAGTCTGGAGTTTGGATGGAATCAGTTCTATCTAAATACATCTAAAGTTAACAGCAAATGCTTTAAAGTTTCTTAAAGCATTCACGTGGTGTAACATGCATCCTGTCAAGCTCTTCAGAACCTAGATGGTATTGAAAAGAATTTATTCGCATTGTAAGTATTTTATTCCAGTGTAATGCCTAGCAGTGTTATACCAGTATACCTAATTTTGAGAATAATGCTTTATGAATCTCATCTTGCTTGGCCAATTCATATCACCACAATAAGGTTGCATTTCATTGAAAGCTAATAGGACTCAACTTTATTCTCATTGGTCATTCTACTATTTGTATGTGATTCCACCAACCATAATGTCAACCCACTCAATTTAGACAAAGTTGTGCAATAACAATGTATACTGCATGATATGCTGCCTTAAGATGAATTTTCTTGTGAACATTTTTAGTGCAACAAATTATTCATAGTTTCCTATTTCCAGACAAGTGTCAGTGCTGAAATGGTTCCTGATCATTTGTGTTTGTTTAGCTTAAATTTCAGTATTTAAGTTAACTAAGTCATAACGAATTTCACAGCACTGTATTGCCTTCACTTTTATTACTTGTGAGAATTGTATTGAGTGGCACAGCATTTGTATATCTGCCAACAAAAGTATTACTGACTAAAGAATATAAAGAAATCATTGGATCTTTTCACAATCAGAATTGGGCTGTACAGTAAACAGTTCTAATTTTTTGAAGAAAAGAAAAATGCCTGTCTCATACTGCTGTAACATGGCATTTGCTAACTAGTTATAAATACTGGTAGCAAAATGGCAAAAAATTTTACTTGAGGGGTAGCAGACAGGGCTCATACCATTAAACTGATTTGAAGTGCGAAGTTTGCAGTTGATTTTGCCATCTTGTTTTCAGAAAATATAGATGTACTTTACTGACAAAAAATAAATCAACTGAAATCCCAAAATCCACATGCAAACAGTATGCCCAAATGATATTTGGAGTGACTTAAACTAAAGCGAAATATTAATCTTGCTTACATTTCAATGTTATTTTTATTGCTGGATCTCAAATAATATCACTTGGCAAAGAATTAATGTGATGATGCTCTATGTGATTCCCTAATGACTATCTTTCCTTTTTTTTACAAAATATGTGTAGGGTTGAATTAACACTGCATCCAGGTCCTGCATTTGTTTGTCCCCACACCACAATAACATCATGAATTGTAAAACAAGAGCATGTAAAATTTTACATAGACTAGTCGTTGCACCAATGATATTTACTGTAAAATAAAATGAAGCATTCCTCTTGCTTATATGTCACAATTCAGTTATTAGTATTAAGTACAACAGAATTGTCATTTCTAAGGAGTTGATGGTTATCATAATTGTTAAGGTGTTGACCACTGAGACACAAGGTACAGCATTTAAATCTCACCTTTGAGGGAAACTGGCTAGACCTAAAATAGCCCACAAGGACAGCTAACCTAATACTTACCTATGAACTTATAAAGAATCAAGATACTGCATGTTGCTTTCCCATGATTGTCTTCTTTAAGGTTGCATTTGTGAGGTAGAATTAATGGTCTCCTGAAATGGTGTTTTACTGGCCTTTGATGCTGTCCTTTGTGTGATTAACTGAATACAGCATTCATCCACAAAGGCCGGCATCAGTGGATCAGTAGATCTAACCCAAACACCCAGTTTACTTTCATGAGCTTTGGAAGGCAGACTTTGGTTTACTTATGACTGACCATATGTGTCACAGTTGTATCTACAGAGATTCTCATATTTTCCTACTTTTCTAGGAGAGTTAGTCACATGAATGCAAGCAAGACCAAAGAGATTATCATCAATGTCAGGAAGAGCAAACCACCCTGAGCTCAGAATCAATGGTGAGAGTATGGAGAGGGTTAAGAGTATAAAATTCCTGGATGTACACATAACAAAGGACTTCTCGTGGTCAGGAAGCACCAGTCAAGTGGTCAAGAAAGTACACCAATGCCTCCACTTTTTTAGAAGACTGAAAAAAGCTAAGCTTCTTCCTCATATTCTGTCCACCTTCTATAGAGGTTCAGTAGAGAGCATCCTCACCTGCAACTTCACAGTGTGGGTTGGAAACTGCACAGTTACAGAAAGGAAGGAGCTGCAAAAAGTGGTGAGGGTTACAGAGAGGGCAACAGGTTCCAGTCTTCCATCGATATAACAACTTTATTCTGCAAGAAGCATTTGAAAGGCCACCAAAATAATACAGGACACCACACATCCAGTGCATGGACTATTTAATCATCTGGCATTGGGCAGGAGATATCACAGCATCTGCTGCAGGACTACAAGATTCAGTAACAGTTTCTACCCTACAGTGATTAGACTTCTGAACTCAGGCACTATTCCCAGTGGTCTGGACACATAATAAGTCATTTTTTATTTCTTTGCACAATATATACTCACATATATTCCAAGTAAGTGCAATATTTATTTATTATATCCATAGTCAGTATTATTCAACCCACTCAAGTGCAACATTAGACAAATAACTTAGGCACTGTTCAATCTGTAGTGTGTTTTGTACTACTTAAAATAGGGTAGTTAATTTAACTCAGGGGAGGGCATTCTTTTCACGTATGAGTGTTCGTAAATGTCTGTGCTCTTTCTTGTGTGTATTGGGAGTAGGACTGCATTTGTTAGTTATGTTTATTTCTCTACTTGTATGTGTTGTTTCACTTTCCTTTGTAATATCAGGAATTGAGCTGAAGCATGACATTTCATTTAGGCTACATGTGTGTAGTTCTAAATGACAATAAATTTTACTTTGACTTGGACATGACTTGGCCAAAAACTACAACTTCAGATAGTGGTGAAGACCAATATTTTAGAAGCATAAACAATGTTTTTTGGCATGCCATACATCCTAACAGACTGCTTAACTAGCTACAGAAGACAAATACGTTTTTAGGGAAATTAAGCTAATTGGAAGATATTAGGTTTGTAGGTAAGAGAAGTATATCATCAAACAGGAGAAGGATATCAGAAATTAATTTCCTCCTATTTATTTTTATTACTGTTACAATCTGATTTTTCTTAATGCAGATATGCCTAGTTGCATGGATATGTTAAATAATGTAACTTCTCAAAACTATAAACATTAGCACAATATAAATGACTTAAATAAACCTATGACCAATCACTGAGTATAATGCTCCCTGTGACATGTTATCTGTCTAGACACATGCAACAACTGGATGCCCACAGAGATACCTTACTGAAAGGATACAAGGCCCAAACAATATGTCCTACATGGACCGACTCAAAGCCCTCCCACTATACTCAGTATCCTACAGACTGCTAATAGGTGATCTGTGACTGGCATACAAGATATCTTCCATCCTGGTACTATTGGATTTACTGCACATCATCAAGTCAAATGGTAGCAGAAATAATTGATTTAGGGATCTAAACCTCCTCTGCAGCATTAGCAGAACTGTTTGGAGGGATAGGTTTATCTTGTAGAGGGTACTGCTGTTCTGGAAAGCCTTCCCATCCATGTAAAACAAAATACATCTTGTCCATATTCAAGCTCAACTTGGATCTATGGATGGGAAACAGAAAATTTGTCCCAGGACTGCCTCCTGTTACTGATGGACAGAGGCAGATCCTAAATGCTTTATCCCATGCATGAATCCCCTCAAATTATCTATGGTATGATCTCAGTTATTGTCATTAGGGATAATATATAATTATAGACCATAAGATGGGTAAGGTCAATCTAGCACTGAAGGGGACAGCTTAATTCAAGCACCAAAAGGGAAAATGGCTAGGCTTAAAATGATCCAAAATGGCAGCCAGCCTAGTATTTACTGTGAGCCTATGTATCATGTAGTACTGTGAAGTACATTCCAGTTAATTACACAGCATTGCTTACTCCAGTAACATCACATTTGTACCCTCATGATACGACCAGTTGGAAGGAAATGTGCATCAAGTACAGTGTTAGTTGTTTGAAAGTTAGTCCTCAATTTTTTCACTTAGTTGCATCTAAAGACATAATGCTGGCATAAATAATGGAGTCTTCACTGTTCTTTTTTATGTGTCAGATTGTCCAAAATCTATAAGCCATGTACATTGCAAGTCACCAGAGAATGAACTGCATATCAAATTGCACAATGAACAGAATGACATGGATGAGTTACCAATGCAAAACACCACCAATAAACTCAATGAATTGCCATGAAATGCTGAAAACACTAATAAACTCAACGAATTGCCATGAAATGCTGAAAACACTAATAAACTCAATGAACTGACATGAAATGCTGAACAATGATGCCAGACATAACTAAAGGCTGTATACACTTTGTGTGATGCATTTTAATCTTTGCAAGACTTCATCAGAATACAAAGTTTAATTAATTTCCTGATGTTTAAACAACCTCATATTCATCATGACTGCACACACATTTCTGTTACATACTTTAATAACACATATGTTAAAACCCCATCCATTATATAAACTTTTTATAAAAAACTTCAAACTACCTATAATATATATTAAATCTCATTATGTTATAGAATAACATAAGAGAGCTACCATTTAAATTTTCATAGATCAGCTTCAGCTTTCCTCCTAAAGAGATATTATCATTAATTCCAGAGAAATTATAGAATTTCATCTCAGTTGCCATTTCATCTCCTTTTCTTCTAAAATTGCATCATAATCACACCCCTCACATCAATATTTTATGACAAAAAACAAAAACTTCTTAAACTCTTTACATATTAAACTGTGTCTAAAAAGAGCATTTTTTTATCTTCCTTTTTAATATCATAGATACATTTGATAATTCTTTTACTCAGATTTCTGATAGTCTTGCCTGTATAAAAAGCTTTGCAAGTATTACACAGAATGATCTAATCTATCCCATATGAATTACAATTAAAAATAACCCTTCAATCCTATGCTTTTCTCATGTGATGTTAATGTTATACAAGTTCCTTCCTGTATAAACCCACAATAAGAACAGCCACCACATCTATATGTAACTATTTTCTTACTGATCTTATTCTCCTGTTCACTATTACGTTCATTTTAAATTCCATTACTTCTAGATGTACTTTAACTAATTCCTGGTTAATTTTTATTATATTCCATTTTTTTCTGATTATGTGTTTAATATTACTTCCATCCATACTATAGTCTATTTCTAACAAATCACTTGTATTACTTAGATTTGTGTTTTCTTTACCTACTAACCTTATTTTTCATAATATGGGTGAAGAAATTGTTCCTAGTGTTAGGACATTAA
This sequence comes from Protopterus annectens, assembly GCF_019279795.1. NCBI lineage: Eukaryota > Metazoa > Chordata > Ceratodontiformes > Protopteridae > Protopterus > Protopterus annectens. Next base: position 661,431,328 of record NC_056746.1, read on the forward strand.
ACGACAAACCTCAGGATTTAATAAAATCTGTGTAGGCTCAGTGTAGAGCTTACACAGAATCTATCCATGTACACAGCCATGGTTCCCCCTCGGCAGCGTACTTTGCCTATTAATGATGGTGCACTGCTGAAGGAGTGCCGAGGAACATGGATATTGAATCAGTGTAGGTAGAGGTGTAGCGGCTACCCACGGCTGTAGATGAGTGTGAGGTTTCCTCTCATACTCCACTGTTGTAATGTTGTGAAGTGTGTAAACTGCATAATAATTCATTTTTATGACGTGTTACGTTTTTTAAAATTATTTATTTATTTACTGCATGTTTGATCAGCACAGTGCAGAGTGCATCCATGCCAAGCTTTGTTCATATATAGACAGCTGACACCTGGCAGACATCTAAAAATAGAAATGGGATGTAATTAATTACCATAATTAAATTTATTTATTTATCTATTTATGTATTTTAAATATACACTTGTGAGACGTGGAGTGCAGCAAAGCTGAGCAGAGCTCATGCATAAATGGTCAACACCTGCCACACATCTAAAAATTGAAACCAGATGTAATTAATTATTTAATTATAGTTGTGTTTAAGTATGTTTGAACAGTGCGCCACACTGCTCAGCAATGCTAAAAGGTAGCCTAGTAGTATATGTGAAGGTAGGTATACTAGCTTTCATAGTATCCAACTAACTACATGGAGAGAGAGATATGTTCATATGTTTAGTAGGTCCTGGGTTCAAGCCCATAACAGGCAAAATATGTTTATAAATGAATGCACTTTTTTTCTTTAATTTCATTAGAGTATTGTGAATTTTGGCACTGCTGTGCATTTGCTAAGCACTGCTTATTCATGCTAAACAGTGCATAAACATGCTAATGGCTACCAATGTGTGTGCAGTGCTAAGCCTTGCTAAATCCACAGTTCTCTGAGTTTTCAGACTGATTGGCTTCTCTTATAATGGTTTGCATGCTGATAAGTGATGCAGCACTTTTTTGAATGTTGCTGAGTGACGTGTAAGGGTGGAAAAACAGCCTATATTAAGCCCAATAGGTGGGAATTCTGGAAGAGTTATTGGAGTTGAATCAACTTTTGGTATGGCTGGTGGTGTTGGTGAAGGTGTGCTCTTTTAAGCACAGAGGTGGTGCATTCAGGAGTCTATGGTCATGATCGGACTCCTTGTTAGAAACACCAAAAACCATGAACCCCTGCTGATGCAGGGTGGATTTCAGGGCTCAGTGTAAGTTGGAGGCCTGGGACCATTTGGCCAGAGAACTCACCAGTGTTACTGGTATCTCCTGCACAGGTGAGCAGTGTCATCACCATTATGATGACCTGAAAAGGAGAAAGAATGGAACCCTGGACACCTGGGTCCAGGAAGCTCGAGCTGGGAATGCTCCACAAGTATGTATGTATGTCTTCCTCTGACTAACCAAAATGCAAGCTGAATATCAGCAAAACTGGTATGCATGATGGTGTGCTTCACTCCCAACTGCAGCTGAGAGGGCTCACAATATCAAGTCCCATGCCAGGCACCTGGCCAGGTTGTGCTGTGAGCATGGTAAGTACAGATTTAGTATGCCAACTGTAGTGCAATAAGCAAGAATGAGTAAAACATTTACTGCAATAAAGTATACACAAGAATAACTGTAGTGCAATAAATGGGCATGTAGAACTGTAGTGCAATAAATGGGCAAGTAGAGCTGTAGAGCTGTAGTACAATAAATGAACACTAAGAACTGTATTTCAATAAAGCACGAGCAATACCAATAACAGTAATAAAAATGTTGCTCAGCATGATTGTGTTGTCAAAACCATTGTGTAATAGAGCTGTATTCATTGATTGTCTATAGTAAAGTTGCTGCAGTCAAGTGTAACACTATAATAGTTGTAGCCAGCAAATCTAATGGCCTGCAAACTGTATTGCTTAACTCATAGTACTGTCCAAGGCTGTTTGCAGGCCAATATTGGTCACATAATGCTCTCTCTTCCTCAGACATCAGGTAATAAAGGTATATGGGTGAGCTAGCCCAGTCCATGGGCAGATATTGTGTGTGGACTTCACAGATATTTCAAATCAATAACAATAAAATGTGTTCACTAGCATTGTTGATTCTAAACTTTCATATATGCAGTACTGTATTCCATGCATGTATGTTCTACTGTCACTGCAGTCTAGTATAACACTATAATAGTACTAGAATGCCAGAGGAATGTCCTGTAACTAATATTGCTCAATTCACAGTATAGTTCCAGGTGATCTCCAGGCATGTATCAGTCACTCAGTAGTCAGCAGTGACTCAGTAGCTCAGTATGTTAAATGCTTTGTATGCAGTACATTTTGCCACACACAGTCCTGGGTTTGAATCCAGTGGTATGTAGCACTAAATTTTCAGTATCAGTCATGTAATGCTCACATTTTCTCTCTCACCTGGAACTAAACAAATATATGGGTAAGGTATTCCATATTATGAGCTGATATTGTGTTTAGATTTCACAGAATGTTAACATCAATACCAAGAATGTGTTCATCAGGATTGTTGAGTCATAAATAAAGCTGTGTAATCCTAGTATGTCTGTATCCCTTGCATGGCTGTACTAAGTTGCTGCAGTCAATTATTACATTATTTGAAGATGTCCCCAGCAGTCACAGCTATTGGGGTCTACTCCCATGCCTGCCAACTAAGGCATGAAGGCTGTCTAGTTTACTTACTGTACACAAACATGCATCTCAAGTGTCACGATTTCTTGTAATGTAATCAAACTGCCTAATCCATCTGTCACATGATTAGCAGATAAATTATTACCTGGAATGCAATGTATTACCAAATATATTTACAAAACACCTGGGTGGTTATATAAGTCCACATTATGTGAAACTGCTCTGTGTAGTGATGTACCTGCATTTGTTACTGCTTGGCCCATACTGACCCATGCTAACAGCTTGATGGTATGGACATGCTACATCAGTTATAGGAGAACTGTAGTCACTGTACTCAAACCAGACACTATATACCTGCAGAGTATATATTTCAGTGTTTTCAGGGATCTAATCTGCAATGTCAGTAATGGAATGTTTCTATCTCTCTCCCCCACTCCTTATCTTCATTTATTTATTACTGGTGTTTCTTATTTAATTATTATAATTTAATATTAACATATTTTGTTAAACTAACTATATCATATTTTGTTAAACTAATTATATACTGGGAAATGTGGTTGATTATTGTTATTTTTATTATGATGCTATATTAACATATTTGTTAAATTAACTGTTTTGTTGCCCCCCCCCATGGTTTACTTTGTACTGGCATGCTGTTACCATATTGACTGTTATGTTACTTAATCTTGTGTTGCAGATAATATACTTTAATATGTATTTGGAGGAATAAATATGATGCTGGATTCTGTTAATACTAAAATTGGTTCGGTTATTATTAACCGTAACTTATTGCTATACCTCATTTACCACAACACATCAAGGTAGGCTGGTTCCAGCTGATCCCCCTACCTTGCCTCAACTGCCACAGCACTAGGTCCTAGCATGTCTGGGACCCAGACTGGTGGTGCCCTCTCTGCTGCCCCTCCACTACCTGCGGCATTGGGTAGAACCCCCCCAGGGGATGGAGCCCAGCCCCTCTCTGGTAGTGGTGTCAGAGTGGATGTTGTTTCCCATGCAAAGCTGCTGGTCTTGGTGCACAGATAGTCCACCATGGCTTTGACTGCTGCCTGTGCCACATTGAGGGCATGCTGGCCACCCTGGTGGGGCAGCCTTGCCCTGGTGCCCAGCCTCCTGCACAGCTATTCTCAGGACAGTGATAGAGCAGTGTCGACAGTCCCATGGGTAGGGATGTGAATCACACTGCTGCCACCTGGATGCACATGGGACTCAGATTCTACAACACTCTCCCTATCCAAGGTGTTTATCCCCCTCATGTGTCACACACCACACCTGTCTGCTGTCTTGTCTGTTTGCAAATGCATCCTCACCTACCCAGCTTATCTCTCCCACACATAGCTATGTCTGTTCCTCAACATTCCACTATTACCTTGTTGTTGTTGTCTTTTGGCTTTTATTAGGGGTCGCCACAGTGGAACTCCGGTCCGCTACTGATTGGGAGTAGATTTTTAATGAACACCAAGGTGCCAGCTTGATGTTCAACCATCAATGAAGGCATGCCCATTTACACATGTCTTTCGAATGCCCACCCAACTGCGGGGAGGATATGTAGACTCCACACAGAAGGCACTCCCCACACTCCAGCCAAGAATAGACCAGGAGAACCTCTTGCTGTGAGGCAACAATGCTACTGCTGCACCACCACGGAAGTCATTCCACTCCATTCTCACCTTACAAAAAAAAAATGGACACATGTCCCAAAAAAAAATTCGTCCCATACATAGCTCTCCATTTCACACACATGTCCACTGGACACATGTAATTCAGTCCAATTGGCTTGGCAACACAATTATGTTGTCCTCTCCCCTCTCTCTGGGGTTTGAGAATCCAAATTCATGTACAAATTCTGTCAAAGTGCATAGTTGTTGCTGCACAAGAAATGGATAGCTATGGTTCTTTCCTACATCCTTCCTGCACATCCCTCCCTGCCTTTCACTATGTTTTTCCCACTGCTTACTCCAATTTCACCACTTTCCTATCTCCCCTTTTTTCTTTTCTTTATATTTTTTTAGTGCGGAGCTGCATGACGTGCTGCATTGCGCAGCTTTGCTTAGCTGAGCTAAATAGAGCTATAATGACAATATGTATTTCTAATATTGTAAGACATGTACAAAATAAACACCTCTGCTGTGTTTCAGACCCAAGCTCATCACACCTGCAGTACACTGCATTAATCCACCACACCAGACAACTCTTACTTAAAACAGGTGGTTTATACAAAACATAGTAATTGCCAATTACAGTCATAACGTGTGTTTCAGTGGAGCTGTGCACCAAGCCATGCCACACAAACTGGAATAAAAAGTAATGGAATAAATGGGAATGTACCTTGGACTCTGGTGCAATAGTATACCACTAGACAGCCAAAGACATGATAATGGATGTAACTGAGGCCTGTGATAGCAGGTAAATGTGCCCTTTTATCAGCAACATGTAGAAAGTCACCTGCTAAGCCATTCATGGCAAAATACATATTCAACTGGGACTCTAGTGCAGAAATACATCCATATAATGCCATGCACAGACTAATAGATGTAGTGAATGTATGTCATAGCTGGTATGTGTGCACATACATATATCTTGCAAATATACCCACTGTATCAGTAACTCAGTAGCTCAATCTGTTAAATGCCTTGCATAAAGTACATTTTGCCATACACAGTTCTGGGTTCAAATCCAGTGTGGTGTATTTCAATTACATTACTGTGAAGACAGCAATTAATGAATGACTCATATACTCATTATCCACACAAAGCATTGTAAAGTAAGTAACTCCTTTTCACTGCTGTAAGTCATAAGCCTGCAGGTAGGGACACACATCACATATCTGTATAGCATTACTATATGTCATCTAGTACTCTATTACTGACACCGTTGCCTAACATACATACCTTGAACACATGTTGTAATTGGAGTGGAAAGGGTACTCTCACCCTGGCTCTACCTTTACAACAAGGCTGACACAGATTCACCTACAGCTTGTTGTCCTTCAAAGTGTTCACTCTCACTGCCCATGTCTATTACCTGCTGCAGCAGCTGCAGCCTGTGGTACATACACCTCTATGTAAAGGTTTATGCTACACACCTACCCTCTGCGATGATGTAGTCTCTTCACTCCAGTAATGTCCATTTAAACTTCTGAGAAAGGAGCCCTGTTCTACATGATGGCCTTAAATATTGCACAGTGGTTGCATGTCATTGGCTAATGATAGTGCAACTCAGCTGTTTTGGCTGCAATTAGTATATCAGAGTCACAGATTGGTTTAGAGGCAATTACCTGCTAATGAGAAGCATGTTAAAATGTAAGTACAACAGATTCTCTCATGGCACACAAGGAACTACCTTAGCAATGATACTGTCTTGATTGTAGCCACACATGTAGTATGTTGTCACACTGTAGGGTATGACATGTGTAAGCAAGCAGTGGAAAAAGTTGGCCATTTTGTTCTTGCTGTATCTGTACATAGTGGACATCCATGTATTTGATCCTGTAATGTGTTTCCCTTTTGGTGTGTTTCAGGACTAATGTATCACAGAAGGCATTCTCCCTTCTCAGATGCACAGAATGAACTAATACTTCAAGGACTATGGCAGCATCATCACATCCTCCTTTCCAGGGGGAGGAATAACAGGGAACTTTGGGCTGCATTGTGGGCAGACCATGTCTGGCATGTGAATAAGACTGGCCACCAGGACAGGACATATGAGCAGGTTTGACACCGTGCTACAGATGTGGTGAATGCTGCATGATGAATAGCAGCTGAAGTAGCCAGGGATTGTACTGTCACCAGTGGAGGGCCATCAATGGAACAACCACTCATGATCACTGAGGAATTCCTGGCAAGCCTAGGAACATATGACAGCTCCCAAGCATCCATCACGCCATGCATCATGGATATGGATGCCACAGTGTCCACAGCAGAGGAGCACACAGGTAAGCTTACTGTAATCACCATTGTAATACCGTAGCATTCATTCTGTCAGGCTGTATATTCCTTTGTGTGGGTGTCAGGTCTATGTGCTGTGAGAGGGTTTGGCTCAGTTGTATACTCATACTTAGAATAGAATGTCAGCAATACATCAAGTAACACAGTAGCTACAGCACATGTCAGATATATGCAGGTATTGTGCTGCAGCATATAGTGGTACTGAAATCACCTCACCCTCACCTATTTACTGTTCTGTCAGATGTTGTCCAAGGCCATGGTCATGCTTCTGGTAAGCTTGATACTATTTTTTATGGAACATACATATACTATTAAGGGTAAGGGCAAGGATAATTTCCTATGTACAGGTAATGTTGCCTATAACCAGAATAGAATGTTTGTATGTTCCAGTCTGGAACAGTTACCTAAGTTTCCTAGAGTGGGTAATCACAGGAGTGTAGTTGAATGAGCAGAAATACATTTGCAGTTATAGTTCAGAGTGAATAAGCCTCCTGGTGTACATGAGGCAATTAATCCGACATGCCTTTTACATATTGAAAGGTCGATGGTACATACTTTAGGCACTGAAATTTGCATTTGTATATATTTGTTATGATAGGTGTACTGGATTTTATGTGTTGTTTTACCAGGTATAGTGTCATATTGCATACCTAAAAGGTACATTGTACTGGCCAAGTGTCATGTGATTTACCTGGTGTGCTTGTTATAAAGGCCTTTGAGTCGAATGTGTATTTTATTGTGAAGAAGTCTGTTGTGTATGAAAGCGGAGATGAGAAGATGTGAGTGTGGTAATGCAGTTGTGGATCCTCCAGGGATCTAAACCTTGTCATCACAATAAACAAAACATGCTGGAGGGATAGGTTCCTGACCCAGAGACTCCCCAGACTCTGGAATAGATTGCCCATACATGTCAAGCAGAGTTCCTCTTTGGCCCTCTTCAAAAGGAACCTTGACGATTGGATGGGAGAAAGGAAATTCACCCCGGGGATCACATCAGTCGCCCTGCTAGACAGGGGTCCAGGGAAGTAAATAGTGTGGGAAGAAATAGCCAGGGAATTGTTATGGCTAGGCTTGTTTAGGCCCTAGGGCTGATAGCCTAGTACCAACCTATGAACCTATGACTCTGTGGATTTTCCATACATAATAGTGCAGGTAGTAATGCACTGCTTTTATGTTGGTTTCCACATGTGACTGGGGGAGTTGGGGTCTCTCCCCCTCACAAACTGATGTCAGTGTCTCTTTGGACTCTGATGATGATGGTGGCCAAAGTGAGGCACAGGTGGGCTGTTGGGGACTGAATTTGCCCCAGAGGTTGACATCCCTATTCTGCCTCCATTGTCACCATACACAGTCAGTATGCCCACACATACCCAGTCCACACAGGCTGAAAATATAGGACAGTCAGAGGATGGAGACGTTGAACAGGCCAGTGTGGCAACTATGTCTTTAGTGAGAGTAAACACTGGCCATAGCCAGAGAACTGGTGAGGTCCCACACAGGCAGATTGACAGGGATGCTCATTGGAGGACTGCTGTCCATCCACCTCCGCCACCTGTTACAGGTGCCACATTATGGGTCACTCCACGCATGTTTTGTGAAATCCTGGAGGCACAGGCATATTCTGAATGGAACACCAGACATATGCTTAGGGTTATGGATGCAACACAGTCTGAGATCCATGACTGCCTTCACCCCATTGGGGACACCCTGGATCTGTTCACTGATACAGTGGACAGATGGTGGGCTGAGATAGTGTCTGTCTTTGACTGCACATTGTATGTGCTGGAACATGTGGTTGGAGTTGGGCATCAGACCCATGGACATAGGTCAGCAACACCATCTGCTGATAGTCCACGTGGCCATGCACAGTTAGTCTCCCATACTGGCAGTACATCCAGTGCTAAAGAGGTGAGTGTGCTGTCCACACCACAATGTGGCAGGTCATGGCCATGTGGTCCTGGGTGGTCCATGGGGGAACACAGTCCGATCAGACATCAGTCACCATGAGGTACTAGCACCCCATCTGACCTTGGACATGGTGGTGCCAGTGCAACTCCTGGGAGAGCCAGTTCTCATGTTCAGGGCCAGAGATGGTGAACTGTCAACTCTACCATGTACGGTCCACAGCTGTCCAACATACAGATGTGTAGGGCTAGCACTCAGTGTGAGTGTGTTCACACACACACCCCTGTCACATGCAGGTCACCTACAGACACACAACACCCCTCCATGCTCCTTCTAACCCATTCCCTTTCCTGACTTACACACATACTGTCAACCATTTGGGCCATCCTAGGCCTCCAGCACTTCCACACATCACCCTGTGCAGGTGATGATACCTGTGCCACATCCCTGTCATCCTTCCCATCAATGCAGGGGAAAAAAGCTATGTATCTGATGCACAGGGTGACTATATTACTTGACATGTACTTGTGTAATGCAGTATTGTTTTGCCATGCCACTTCTAGTGGTCATCAACATACACTGTATGCTGGCATGTGTCTTGAGTATACAACATACTTTTGTAGACCTTATGTTGTATGATGTTGTATTGGCAGTATTGTTACACAATAACAGGTATGTAACAGACCTCTGTATGATTCTGTTCCAGGAGTCTGAGGGGATAACCTATGGACACATGGCGGCAGTGAAGTGGCACAGCATGGCATGGCAGCACAGCAGAAATATGACATCAGCAAGGTACAGCAGTAGACATGCATGGATCCATAGATTCACATCTGTATGACAGTCTACCAAGGACAATGGTGGCAGTCAGTGTACTCATGCATTCATAATTTGTGATAGGGTCTGTTACAGGACAAGGTGTGACCTTGCTGGAGTTCATATCCTGCCTATCTGTAAGGAGCATAGTAGATGGATGACTCACTGTAAGGCCATTGACCTACTATGTGACATTAGTACTATATGCTTGTGTGAGACATTTGTCTAGCAGACATAAATACACCCTTGAAACAGACCCTGCATAATAGTACACAGAGCACCACAGTGCATCTCAGCACATGTTATTTGTTTGGCTAGATAGCCATCATTTCAACACACGGCATCTGCCTGAGTCTCTCTTGGGCTGGGGCAATGTTGGTGTTGTACTGAGGGGTATACAAATGTCTCTGATTGTGAGGGCAGTATGGTCATTATGATAGTTAAGTTCATATGTCCTATGGCTCCGTAACATGATGTATACTGCTGTGACAGCCTCACACACAAACATGGCCAGATTCAGGCCAGCACCATTTCCACCCACTGCATACAAGACACGCCAAGGCACTCACATTCTGCAAGTTGGCCGTATTTAGATTAAAACACTTACCTATGTACTGGTACACACTGCAGATCACAGTACCTGATGCATGCAACACAACTCATGTCTGCTAGTATTATCACTTTAGAACATATAATGCTTGTTGATATCAGCAAGCCTTGTTGTGGTCAGTCATTTGGGGGCACATCAGCCACTACAAATAAAATTATGCAAAACCATAACGATGCCTGTTTTACAAAGGTTATGATATGTATGCCATATTGATATACATACACACCATGTTCGGCAGAGTGAGATTAGAACCCCTTCCTCTTTAGGCTTATACACTATAGATCACACTACTTATTGCGTGTGCCATGGCTTAAATCTTACTACCATACTGTCAGCTGGCAGTTTCAAGGTGGCTGACATCATCAGGCCTTGTAGAATAGGTCAGTGTGGAAGCCAGTAGCAAGTTAAGGACCCAAAAAGTGCATAACCATTGCAGGTAAATAGCCCACGAGGGCATGGCAGTTGTTTTGCAGGGGTATATACAAACACACACACACACACACACACACACACACACACACACACACACACACACACACACACACACACACACACACACACACACACACACACACACACACACACACACACACACACACACACACAAACACTGGTAGTCTTAAGGTGGCTGACGTCACCAGGACTTATAGAATAGGGCAATGTGGAAGCCTGCAGCATCTTATGGGCCCAAAAAATGCACAGCCATTGCAGGTGGATAGGCCATGAGGGCATGGTAGTTGCTTTGCAGGGATACACACAAACACACACACACACACACACACACACACACACACACACACACACACACACACACACACACACACACACACACACACACCAAGTGAGCTGCAGTCAGATTAGAACCCCCTACCTGTCTAGGCTTATGGACTATAGGTCACATTACTTAACACATGTGTTACAGGTTAAGTCTGTTGTATATGTGGTTGCAGGTACAGTACTTGTGCATTAACAAACTAGGCTTATGTTGAACAGCATCTGTGGCCTGCAGAGTGATATTGGTGGTACTCTTATCTGCATCTAGTATCCTAGCAGTGAGATAACTGATGTTATCCTAGCTATGTGTGTACAGTTACCAGTATAGCCATATGTGGCTGCTTGCAGTTAGATAGATTACACTGTGGGCATGGACAATGTGCCCTGTCCATACATGTGTTGACACCATTACACATTACACCACCTGCTTACCTGTGTCTGTCTACGTGGTGACATCCAATAGGCATAGGGGTCTGTAGGTGAGTGGATTATGTACTGTTGCACCCTTAGTTTGGATCCTTTGAACATTATGGCTGTGTGATAGTGCGGTTTACTCATCATTGTTAGGGTATGTCAGACAATGCAGTCATCCACACACATATTTCTGTATATAACAGGGATGCATATAAAAATGTAGCTGTGTTTGTGTGTGTGTGTGTGTGTGTGTGTGTGTGTGTGTGTGTGTGTGTGTGTGTGTGTGTGTGTGTGTGTGTGTGTGTGTAATATATATGTGTTCTGTAGATACATGGGAAGAATTTATGTATCATTTTAATATATGTAGCTATATATATCTATATGACACTACATAGTGACAGATATACTATTCATGTGAAAGAGAGATACTGACAGACGGATACGTATACATATATGTCTGTATGTACAGACAATTATACATAATAGCTCATTTCAATGAAGGGCCAACAGAATTGCACTCATTTTTACTAAGTGTACGGGCATACCCACTGGAACTGTCACTACTTATAATGTGACTCCAGGCCACACCTACCTGTACTGCAGTCCGGGATTTTGTATGTTACAGACATTAACATCTGCCCCTGTTTCTGCAGTATTGCACTTCACTCAAAATGTCCACAGCATTCCTCAGTGTATGTTATACTAAATATGAGACTGGGGTTACTAATGCTACACCACCAACATACTGATAGTCTGCATACCTCTCAACTGTCCTGATTGTCACATAATATCTAGAGTTTTGCCTGACATGTTTGGTCTGTTTCTCACATATTTGTGGTCTTCTGGTGCTTTATTGAATGTTGACATCAATACATTCTACTATCTACAGACAAACAAGTGTGTGTCAGACTTTATATCCATCAGAATATATGTACTACTGCAACATCTTTACTTCCAGCAAGGTTTATGTGACAAATATTTAAACTCTGTCCCTATGTTTGGGCCTTTGACTCCCCAGTCCTTCTGACTGAGTCCAGATTTCTTGCACTAAGAGTTTGGCAGGTATGACATTCTGTGAAAACTCCAACATACTACTTACCTCACATGCAAAAGATGTGAGCCACACAGGTCACTAGACAGAGAGGGGTAATCCATTACACAATCAACAGTATACATATGTACATTGTTATCCTGCATGAAGAGAGACATACAATGTGTGAGCACTATATATGTTACAGCCCTCAGATTTCTGGCCCACTGCTATACCATAGCTGATTTTCTGTTAAAGCAGTTGTATAGGTACACTGCTGTGTTGGGGGTGGGGGAACAACAGCACATGATTAGCTTGAGTAGACAGTTGTCCAAATATCATGTGTGTCCACTGTTTAACATTTCCCTTACCTGATGTAGTGAATATTCCAACCATGAGGCCCAGTGAATATTAAGGAACACATACTATTGGACTGTGTATCAGTTGTCCCATGTGGATGGTAACTCTGACCACATCGCCCACTATATTTCCTTGCATAACAACAGCAGATCCATACGTATGATACCTTATTATAGTAATCCTTACAATTAGTGTGTAGGTGAGAGACTTACCTTGAGAATGCAGCAGTTGACAGAACTGTAGTTCAGGGCTGACTCTGTGTGATGCAAGTGATACACAGCCAATACGTGGATAGGTACAGGTTGTGTGGGTGGTCTGGCATCACCTATTTTAATATATCTATGTGAGCAGGAGTAAGTTGTCAGTCCCTTGGACCCTAGGTTGTCAAAGAATGTGCAATGAGTTGTCGCTTATCCAATGCCATGGCATACTGGGCACACCTACATCTGCCTACAGGGACATCATCAGAGGGCTCCTCCTCCAAATCCTGTTAGTGTGGCTGTGGTGACCTAGGCACTGGTGGGGGACTGTGTATCCCTTCCCTATGCTGATCCTACTGCAGTTGCTTCTGAAGGATCATGTTGTGTAGTATGGCACATACTGTGAACATATGTGCACATGTGGTTGGAGAGTACTGCAGGGCTCCACCAATTACATTGAAGCACCGGAACTGGGACTTCAGCAACCCAAACACACACTCTATGATGTTCCTAGTTTGTGCATGTGCCTCATTATGGCAGTCTTCCATTGGTGTGTGTGTGCATTTCTGATGGGTATCATCATACATGGTTCCAGTGAGTAGCCAGCATCCACTACTAAATGGCTGTGTGGGATGTTCCCTCTTGCAAACATCTGGTACAGCTGTGTGATCACGGACACCACCTTGATGGGACTGCTGCATATCTGCAAGTCAAGCTCCACTCCAGTAACGTGCACGCACGGCCTTAACCTGGTCTGTGACATCAACAAGACTTGTTGGCGTGACAGATTTGTGTCCTGGAGACTCACCCATCTATGGAATAGACTCTCTCTCTCTCTCTCTACATCAAGCAGAGTACCTATGTATCCCTTTTTAAGCACAACATGGATAACTGTATGGGAAACAGAAAATATACTCTTGGGATTCCACCAGTGTCCTTGCTGGACAGGGGCATCGGGTGCTGATTTGTCTAAACATGGGCTAAACTCTTGGCTAGGCTTATAAGGGCCTCAGGGCCAATAACCTATTAACCTCCTATGATCCTATGAGTGCCAGATATGGGAGTCATAATAGCTGCCAAGGCTGACAGTACACATATTCATGATAATGTCCTGGGCATTGCACACAACCTGGCAGTTGATGGGGTGGTACCCTTACAGTTTAAGTAGATTCTGCCCTCCTCATTGGGTGGTGCCCTGATGTGTACATGAGTGCAATCTATGGCACTTAGTACCTCAGGGTTGTGTGCTACACAGTATAATTGTTGCATTATTGCTGACTCTTGCCTCAGGGTTGAGGGGAAAATGCTTTACCGTTACTTCATCCCATTTCATATCCTATACCTTTGAACTTCTTATTCTTCCTTTTATTTCTTCTATCCATTTAGCATCTTTGTCATGTTCCACTAGATCTTCATAGATATTTCTCCAAAATGTATCTAGCTCTTCATTTTTGGGTGGCCTTTCAAATCCTTTTGCCTTGTTTCCTAATTTTCTATAGAACTTTTTGTGTCATCAATAAATTGCTTATTTTGTACTTTTCCTTTATATTTATCTGTGTATCTTCTAAGTTTTTCTGCCTGTGCTGAGATTTTTAGTTTGTTATTTGCAATAGTGGAAGATATATACTGATCCATTATCATACTGCACATTGCTTTTTATCATGTCTATCTTTCAAAGTATTTTTGTTGATTTGTTCCCTCTTCTATACTCTTCTAACATTGACACTTCTTGTCTTAATTGCTTTATAGTTTTCTCTATTCGATACTCCATGATGGTATTCAATTTCTCTCCTTCCTTTCCCTTACTACCCTATGTCCTTGTGGTAGAATTCTAGCTGTTATTAATTTAGCTGCACAGCAATTATCCTGTTTACTTCTGTTATATCGCATGGATGTCTATGTTCAGTTCTAATTTTCTGTGTTCATTTGTTTTATCAAACTTTTGACTTTTTGCATGTTAGTGACCTTCTGCAGTCTATTTCTTTCATTTATCTTAATATGTCTAGCTATCTCTATTAACTCAAGCAACTCTTCACTTAACTTATTTTCTTCTAAATTGAGGGCACATTTTTTTCTCAATTTCTTGCGGGCATTCTTTAGAAAGTTCTATAGCATATCCTGTGGCACATTCGCTTCAATTTCATCATGTGTCATCCTTTGCTCTGTCATATGGGGACTCACTGGCCTATCACTCCTCAACATTGACTGCGTCAGAGTTGTCACAGTTTCCTGTTTCTTCCCTTGCTGTTCAGCTTCAAGTGAACATTTATACTGGCTTCCTGTGGAAGGCTCCAAAATATCTTCATAGGGCAACTGACCAGTTGCTTTCTGTTCCACTGGTTTCTCCTTAATTTGGACATTCATTGCTGTCCTGCTGTGGTAATTTCTGAGTTAGATTTTCTACACGGAATCCTTCACTTTGAAGATACTCCATAACCTCACTTTCTATTTGTTTAACTTCTCCATTGCTAATCTTCTTTTCTACTTTTCCTCTTCTCCTTCTTATTTTCTGTATTGTAAAGTTTTCCATGTCCAGATTCCTTTGCCTGTATTTCTTTTCAAATATCTTTGGTGCTGTTCTTTTTATATTGATTAGTTTTCCTTCCTCCTTTGCATAAATATTACACCATATTAAATCTCTTTTTCTTTCCCATGTCCACATTTCTTCATCAGATGTCTCCTGATCTTCCTGTTTCTCCTTAGTTTGGGGATTCATTCCATCATGCTGTAATGTAATCTGTGTTAGACCTTCTACACCAAATCCTTCACTTCACAGGCATTCCATAACTTCAACTTCTATTTATTTTAACTTCTACTTTACTAATCTTCTTTTCTACCTTTCCATCTTTGTGATGTTTTTTTCATTGTGAAATTTTCTATATCTGGATGCCTTTGCGTGTATTTCTCTTTGAATATCTTTGAGGCTGCCTTCTCTGTATCGATTAATTTGGCTTTTAACTATACATAAATATCGCACCATATCACATCTCTCTTTCCTTCCCATGTCCATATTTCTTTTTTATACTTTTCAGAAATCTTTAGGGTTTGTTGTTGATATTTTCACGCTTCCTTGGATGCTTCTTTTTCCCAACAAATCAAAGTTTCTTGGTCTATATAATGCTTTTCACAAATATGTTGTATTAGTGAACACGATTTTTTATTTGAAGCTTCTGACAGTTTTTCTTGTGGAAATATTTTTTTCCTCTAATTTATCTTCTAATCTAATATATCTTTTGTATATCTTGTGTCTGGAAATTCTGGGGATTTTGCATAATACTAACAATACATAATTTCTTTCTTATCCTCAATAGTCTGCTCTGTCATCTTTATGGCTCTTACTGTGTTCATTTGTTTTATCACACTTCTGACTTTTTGGGTTTTAGTGACCTTTTGCAGTCTATTTCTTTCATTGATCTTAATATGTATATCTATCTCTATTAAATCAAGCAACTCTTCTCTTAGCTCATTTTGTTCTAAACTGAGGGAACATTTGTTTTGTTCTCCATTTCCTGTGGGCATTCTATAGAAAGTTGTGGCACATGCTCTTCAATTTCACCCTGTGTCATCCTTTACTCTGTCATATAGGAACTCCCTGGCTTATCACTCCTCAACATTGACTGCGTCAGAGTGGTCAAAGTTTCCTGTTCCTTCCCTTGCTGTCCAGCTTCAAGTGAACATCTATACTGGTCATTACTGGGCACATTACGGGTGCTGCAAAGAGCACTTCTGGCTGATATCAAAGATTGAAACAATAGTAATTTCATGAACTTTAATCGTACTTTGACTTAGGAATGAGGTCCATTTCCATCATGGTATTAGAAAGCCAAAAGACCTGGAAAAATTAAAAAAAAAAAAAAGGAGAAACTGAGGTGGGATTTAAACCTATGTTCGTAGATATTTTGACAAGGAAGAGCCAAAGACATAACCACTGCACCACAACTTCAGTTGCACAAAAATGGTGCTGGCACAGATACATGCACATCCATTTACAACTATCAATTCCACATCAAGCATGTGGGATATACCTCATAAATTGTGGGCCTATATCACATAGTCGAAGTTTAAGTTTAATAACTTCGAACACGGATGTGCAGTAAATTCATTAGTAATGGGTCACAGGATGTCTTGTATGCCAGACACCTCTTAGCAGTCTGTCACAAGGCTTTGAGTCAATCCATATAGAACATTTTGTTTAGGCATTGTATCCCTTTAGTAAGGTATCTGTGTGGGCATTCCAATAATTGCATATTTCTGGACAGATACATGCCAAAGGGGGCATTATATTCAATGATTAGCCTTATTAAGCATGAGTAAAGCGGCACAATGATATATTCAGATCTACAACTCAGATTCACAGTTATCTCCCATCTATCCTAGAAAATTTTGACTGTACTAGATATAATGATGTGAATATTCAAAGCATATATCAATTGAATGTCTCATTTCTCATGTACAGTGCACTGCTATGCAAAACATTAGGTGTTATTTATATTGCCAGCATGTATAAATAAACACAAAGAACAGAAAAACAGTCTGAAGAGCTGATCCGTATGTCTTAACACCATCAGCATTTCCATTATTGCATTCCATATGTTATGATAAGTTACATATATAGAGGAGAGATTTGAACTCATGCCAGTGGATAATTTATCATGTAAGGGACAAACACATAACCATTGCACCACATCTTCAGCAGTGCAAAAATGGTGTTGTCACTGTTACATGAAAATCCAGCTACAGCTACCAGTTCTACATCAAACATATCAATACATCACAGTATGGAATTAGATGTCAATGTGTGGGAACTATAACATCAAAAAGTAGCCAGTGATATATATATAAACAAAAGTGTGCAGTGTGAGTATTAAAATAACCCCTCACAACAAGATAGCATTGGTCTGGCTTTCGGCTGGGAGTGCTGGAGTGCTGGAGTGCCTCTGTGGAGTCTGCCTGTGTGTTTCTGTGTTTGTGTGGGGTACTCCAGTTTCTCCCCATGTGCAAGACACATGTGTCTGCATGTTCTCCAGGCCTCTGCTGAAAATTGGTGGCTTTGTTCTAAGTCGGACTTTCCTGGTAAACAAATATCATGGCTCCAGAGGTTCCCCAGTCCCAGCCAAGTTAAGTGCCTAAGCCACCAGAGAATTAGTTAAGTGGTGTTATATCCATAGGTTCCCCAGTGAATGTCAATAGTATAGATGTTTCAATAAAAATTGATTAAGTATTATAATATCAATAAATATCTACAAAATGTACAATCTGCCAATCCCATAACAGAGGATTAGAACCCACTGCAGAACTACTCTGTATCAGGGAATTACTTCTAGATATGAGGATTCGTCTCTATCCGTAAAGTTTACTGGTGTTCTGCAAAGTGCAGCTGGTGTGTTGCCCTTGGATACTGACTTAGGGTGGTACTGGTATGTTAATTGGTAACTGACATATTGATGTATATGTTCCTTCCTAAAAAAATGACAAAAAATTTCCTAATGAAATTCACACAGAAACATGTATGAGAAAGGTTCACATAACACACAATGAACACAGAGTGATGGAGCATACACTCATCATAAACTACAAATCAAAATACTCATTAACTTAAGGATAAAACTACTGGTTTGTGGTTGAATAGTCAGGTATTGTTGCTTTCAATGGCAAGCAGGCAGCATGTACTTCTTATAACATTAATTAATTAATGACTCATGAGGTTCATTGGCATACAATACTTTGGAATACCATCAGCAAATGTCCATGCAAGTTCTCAAATCTTGATGCATTAACCAATAGCTCAGAATACGTGTACAGTACTCAGCACAAAAGCCCAATAATTATTGATTGATTGAGAACATCTGTAGCACTTTCCCAACGTCTGCCCATCAATATTATGCTACTACCCTATATACACCACTTTTAAAATGTAATATTGATATATTTTCCTATCATAGGATTATCATAGGATTGAACCCTGAACCTCAGTAGAGTATTTTTTTTTAAAGTTTCAAACAACAACCTTCAAAGAACATGAAATGTCAAAGCCTACCTGAAGAATTTACATCTATCTTTACAGATCTACATTTTGTGTCCAGATGTGGGAGAGAGCAGGAAGAGCAGGCATTCGTGGTCATGTGCAGCAATGATACAATTACACGTACTTTAGAGGGGAGACTGGGATAACTGCAAAACTCAAGCTTCTTCTTAGTCAGTTATGCCTTCAATAAGTGTCAAAGTCAACACCTCAACACCAACTACTTTAGGTATTCATCCACATTCCTCATGTATTTCCAATATGTAATTACTATGAAACTGATTGGAAAAATTAAAATGTTATGCTTAAATAGTGATGAATGTCTAACTGCATCTACTGAGGTCATCCACACACTGTCTGGGCCGAACAAGAAGGTGTATGGAATAGATCCAATAAAACTGGTAGTTATTCAGAGAAGATTTTCAGCCATAGAAAGTACTCTGATGTAGATTAGCTCAACCAGCAATCTATATGGAGGTAGATTGTGCATAGGTTTGAATCCAACTAACTCTTTAATATTCGCAGAATGTATGGACAAAGCATTTTGATTTTCTTTACTACTTATTAGTATGTTGCAAGGTTGTGTACTGACTCAGGGAGTAATCTGTACACTGTTATCCATATTTCTTTTAGAATGTATTACACAGATTACTTTCTTAACTCTGGTGGATGTTCTATTACATTGCATTGATCATAAAATTTATATTTTATTCATGTTCCCCTATAGCAGTTTGTATTAACATCCAAAAATAAATGTATGCTCAGCATTATATTGACCCTAACCGAAAAAGCCCAGAAGAAGAAGCACTAGACCATGCATTCCATATTACTCGGTACAAGGAATAAAAATTCTTCAGACCACTTAACATCAATATAAACAATAAAACTTACCACCAATAACTAAGAATTATATATAAATTAAAATACAATGTTTATGGTAAAAAAAAAAATGGTCAAACAGTTTACTATAAAATAAACAACTCGCCTGGAAGAAGATGAAGGTCAAACTGCACTAAATGAACACTACACGAAATGTGAATAAAAAAAAGATTTAATGTGTCACTAAAATTGCATATCATACATACTATATGTTTGTTTTGTGTCAATTCAAAATATTAATACCTGGGAATTTAGTGGCATTAGTCATCATCTGCCACATACTTTCCCTTTTCCCAAGGAGTGCTTTGAAATTACCACCCCATTTATTAATTATATAAATTAAAAATATATTGTTTAGACATTGGAACACCTTAATTGTTGATGAAGAAGTGAAAAATGTAGTAGGTGAACGACCTTATTGTGTATACAAAATGGGGTTCAACGACATTCATTGGTAGTGTTCATTTTAGTGCAGTTGACCTTCAGAATTTTCCAGGCAGAGTTGTTTTATAGTAAATATATTACATTACTGTTCCGCATTGGCACTTTAAGATTGTTTAATTATCATTGAACCTTTTGCTAGCAAAAAGTTTTAAATATGCATTTTATATTGATGTTAAATGGTCTGAAGTTGTCTGCTTTGGTAGATGAAAGCGCCACGCCATAGTGTACTTTAACATTTTTTTTTTTTTATTCCTGTACCCAGTCCTATTCACCTTGGTTGTGTTAACCCAGCAGTGACGTTTCTGTCTCACAGTTGTGATTATGGTGTTGTACTGAGCCTATGCTGGGTACCCTGAGGGCGGAAATGAACATTTTACATGAAATAAACTGTTTTTGTCGGTGTTTCACACATTTCAACACAGTGGACAAGTTGCGGTGGTTTCACATTTCAACACAAGTGGATATCCGAGACTGTTGAATAGTGTCCGTGTGTCTAGACTAGTCAAGTGTTCACAAGGAACACACATCCGACAGGAGTTTTATACATTTTTTTTCACTTTTTCAGGAACTGATTTAGTGTCTCCAATGGAAATGGAAAACAATTTAAATTAGCAGAAAATAGATAGCAGAAACTAATAACACATTTGATAGAAAGAACAAAATTGTTATGGAACAATATCACTATCATAGGGCAGCTATATGGCGGCCAAGCATCACAGGACAGACAGAACATCATGAGAAAATGAATAGAGATGGATAAAGAAAAGAAAGATCAGTTTCAGGGGGTGATTTTCACACCCCACACAAAAGGAATTATCGACAAAAGAACCATCAAAGCAACACATATTGTAAACGAAGAGCATTAGTGGTCCGCGTCCCGACTTTTTCCGTTAGTATACCTATTTTTTTAATTATTGTTTAAATATGTTAGCATAGGGTTTGACAGTTTAGGCAGCTTTAAAACGAGGGATATCCTCTTCTGTGCTGCTTTAAAGTTGTGTCCTCGCCATGCTAAACCATTTAACATAGCAAGGAAAAAAGTACTTACATACCCTACGCACATAGAAATGTGTTAAATTTTGAGGATCTCAGATATAAACAGCGAAGCAAAACCTCTCTTTTTTATGACAATTTGTCCTTAAAGAGAGAAAGTGTCTGAATGAGTTGATAGTTTTGTTTAACACCATGGATTATAACAACAAGATGCATAGCATTTTAAATGAGACAGGTAATTATGAAATAGTGTCTCTCAATGAAGTTAACTGAGCATCATAAGATTGACCCTAGCCCTGGAAGAGTATCTTATTGACAACAGGATTACTGTGGATACACATAATTTTTTAAAGGTTGATTTCCTGTGCTAGCTACAATAGTAGGGCATACAAAAATACATAAGGATACTGTTGACCCACCATTAATTATTTCGGGCAGTAAGTCTAAGACCTACAATATAGGAGTAGCTATAGACAGATGGGTCAAACACATTTATGGGAGTACATCGCACCTTATAAAGGACTCATGGATGTTTTTATCTAATCTTACTTCAGACAAATGGAAAAAGAGCTTGTTATACATTACTATAGATGTCATAGACTTATTCTCCTGCATACCTAAAATAGAAGGTCTTGAATTTTTTAGTGAGAGTCTGAGAAGATATTCCAACCTTATTTGGGACCGTATTAATCTGATAATTGATATGATGGAATTGGTATTGGATAATAATTTTATTTATTTTGAAGGGGAGTATGTTAAACAGACGCGAGGTGTGGCCATGGGGGCCTCGTGTGCTCCCATTTTTGCGAACTTAGTTATGTTGGAATGGGAGAATCAGTGTTTATTTAACTGTACATATTTTCAACATGTAGTATACTATACAAGGTTCCTGGACTATATGTTTCTGTTATGGGACGGACCAAGTGAACTTTTTGATGAATTTATGGCACATCTTAATCAGTCTAATAGCTTTTTGAAATTTACGCATAAAGTTAATAAGGAAGGCATTGCCTATTTGGATACTTATATAAGACACACGGACTCTGGGTTCCAGTCAGAAATTTTTAGAAAGGAAACTTTCTCCAATGGGTATTTGGAATACTCAAGTAATCACCCCAAACATATATTAAGAAACATCTTTAAAGAACAATGTATACGGGTGGCTAGGATGTCCTCTAATTATGACATAATGGTCAAAGAAATAAATTTTATAAAGAATATGTTTATCAATAGGGACTACCCTATATCATTATTGAATGATGTTGCTCTTTATGTTATAAATGAATGGGGCAAAAAATACCCCCCGATATTAGGAACAGTATACAACTACAACATTGATATCCAGTCACGTAAAATTGATAGGCTTGAGCCTAACAAAGTATGTGTATTAAGGTTTTCTCCACATGTAAATGAAATTAAAAATATATTGTTTAGACATTGGAACACCTTAATTGTTGATGAAGAAGTGAAAAATGTAGTAGGTGAACGACCTTGTAGTGTATACAAAATGGGGTTCAACGTAAAAAGAATATTGGAGAGTGCAAAAAATTTGAACCACAAGAAACTGGATGCATTTACCAAAAAATGCGGTTCATGTAGACAATGTTTTGCTATATATGAGAGAAAGGGATGTAAGTTGGATGACATCAATAGGACTTACATTAAGTTTAAAAAAGGGAACTGTTATAGTACCAACATAGTATACCTTGCTAAATGTATGTCCTGTACAGCTTTCTATATTGGGAAAACTGAAAGGCAATTTAGAAAGCGGATTTATGAGCATTTGTATAGGATTAAGGTGCAAGACACCAAAAATGCCTTATACAGACATATAAAGGAGCATGGTGATACCCATACATTTAGATTTGCCATAATTGACCAGGTAGTTATTTCACCACGGGGTGGTAATTTCAAAGCACTCCTTGGGAAAAGGGAAAGTATGTGGCAGATGATGACTAATGCCACCAAATTCCCAGGTATTAATGAATTCATTTCTATTAAACCTTTATTGCAGTTGTCATAAGATGTATTGTTATGTTGATTTTGAATTGACACAAAACCAGCATGTAGTATGTATGATATGCAATGTTAGCGACACATTAAGTCTTTTTCAGCTATACTCATTTGTATGTATTTATACATTATATATTCATGACTTATTATGATTTTTTTATTCACATTTTGTGTAGTGTTCATTTAATGCAGTTTGACCTTCAGCATTCTCCAGGCAGAGTTGTTTTTATAGTAAATATATTGTGTATACATTTTTATAGTAATAACATATTAGTATAGTTAATGTTTTAATCACAATTTTTGGTAGTAGATGTTATTATCAAACATTGTATTTTAATTTATATATAATTCTTAGTTATTGGTGGAAAAGTATTTTATTGTGGTGTTTAAACATTACCTGCATTGGCACTTTAACAGGAAGTGATTGTTTAATTATCAATGAACTTTGGCACCAAAAAAGTTTTTAAATATGCATTTTATATTGATGTTAAGTGGTCTGAAGAAGTCTGCTTTGCAGATGAAAGCGCTTACCACGTTATATAGTGTACTTTAATAAACTGTTTTTTTTATTCCTTGTACCGAGTCCTATTCACGTCTTGGTTGTTAACCTAGCAGAGACGGATTTCTGTCTCACAGTTGTGATTACGGTGTTGTACTGAGCCTTGGAATTGTTTTAAGGTCATATAAGTGACTGTAGTCCAAATCTATTTATATTTGTTTTCTGGAGTAGAACACTGATTTACCTTGTTTTTATGAGTTCAACAGCTCCATCAGACATTTAAGTTTTGTAATAATCAGCTATGTCTTTGCTAGAGAGACAGGTAGCAAGTTACGTATCTTACTTTTTAGTGTGGGATTACCTTATTCCCCTTATTGCGCGGATATCTATGCTTTTGTCCATGTCTGTATGCTGTAGGATAGTGTGCATGTTTATATTTGATGTACACCTTCTACTTGTATATCTGCTAAGACATCCTAATTTGTAAACAGTCTACATATATGGTTGCATTGTTATTTGTATGAGTGTATATACTATTGTCCACTTATACAGCATTTGTCCTTTATGTGCTGCATTCTATATGACAGTATATAAACATTGCATATGTTACTGTGGGATACATGCTGTAGTTGCAAAGCTCATCCTCCTAACATTACTGTGCATATAGCAGTAAGCTTGTTTAATATCTTAGAAAAATGTACCCGATGCAGTTCACATCATTCTTCAGATGATACATTAGGGCTGTCTCACATGTTATCTAAAAGTCACCTCGCAAATCATTCTTAATGTGTAGAGAGACACATGGCATGTCATGTTTCAACTACATAGTCATAAATCACTGATATCAGGCTTCTTTTAACTTCTTATATAGCAAAAAACAAATAGCTAGACAGGTAGGGTTCTAGACATAGGTGTGAACACAGATGAATGATGTAGGTCTGAAACCAGCTTCCAGTTTCTTCTAGTGAGTTATCCAAATGTGTGATATAAATGTCTCTCTATGCAAACTGTCAGCAAGGATTGAATAACACTGCTGGATAATGTGATTAATTGACTAAAAGTAAATTCAGAACTGACTTATCTTAACATTAAATGCTGCTTAACCTCATAACACACAATTGGTTTTGGAACTCAGTCTTTCTTTGTTTTTTATTCCTGCAGGTGAGGAGGACAGTGCATGTAACAAAGCCTTATACATTAGGTATGCACACAGGCTGGAAAAGCAGTGAAGGGGTAGAGGTAGTTATTATCTTCAGACTTATTTCTGCTCTGCAGGACCATTAGCATCTGTGCATCTGTTGGATGTGAAGATTATTCAGACAGTATCTATGTCTGCAAATTAAATGGCAAGACTTTCAACATGCATCCACACGGTATATATTGTATTTTTTATGTATTGTGTAAACCTTTTGCTAAGCAATTTTTTTCTGAAAGCTGAATGTATACAACTTCTAATGTTAATGGCTATTTTGAGGTTATAGGATGTTTGTTAACACAACAAAATGATAGTCATCTTTGGTATACTTGCACAGAGTCCTCAGTCTCAGTATTTTACATATATGTTGAGTGTGCTTACTGTATAGTTGATTACTGCTGACAGCATACAGCACAGATTTTACTGTTTCTGCTGTATTAACAGCATAAGGCAAGCAATGTGTATATATAGTAGTGTTTCCCAGTTTATTACATGGTGTGAATAACTTTCCTGTTCATGTGCTGAATGGGTGAATGCCATCTCACACTATCAGTGAGACTGGCATTGCTTATGTCCCACTCTGTTAGCACTATTGTGGGATCTACTTTAAAAACAACACATTACCATTATGTTGACTTGCAAAACGTGGAGAAGAAAACCACAAAAGTTTACATTAGTGAACATACACATCGTCAGAAGTATTATACTAACTCTGAGATTGCATTACAGTAGAGAAAGGGGCAAAGTTCACCATGTTGGCCAAGTTTACTTATGCAGTGATAACTTCCAATGATGTGTACATTCATTAATATAAAATCTTGTGGTTTTCGTCTCACCATTTTCCAAGCCAATGTAATGGTAATTTGCTGTTTTAAAGTAGCTCAATATTGTTTGGGTGAACAAGTCTGTCACAACACTATCTTGTATAATTAATTCACTTTACTGGTTTGCATGGCAGTTATCAGTGTGATTTGTTTCCTGGGGCTATGGTAATCTTTTCTCCATATTCAATTATGTATTTATATTTTTTAAATGGAGTAATGCAATTGTGTAGTACTAATTGTAGGCAGTCAAGCTGAACTTAGATTACATATAAGCATTTCCTATTTAATATTGCTTTTACATGTGTCAGTGTGATGTTCCTTGGTTCAGTGAGCCACATATGAATTGACAATAAAATGTTTATATATCTTTTAAATACATACAGCATGGCCTAAGAAATACCATGCTGCCATTTGGCATGGCATATTGTACAGAAGTGACCCATAGTTTTGATTCTATTTTGAATGCAAGAGTGTTGTGATGCTATCTGCTACCCTTGATGCACTGCGCATATCAGTTGCATTTAATTTTCAACTTGCATATGTAGTCATGCCGATTTTCAGACTATCACATATCTGATGCATGTGGTCTCCACATGAATTAGATATTGCACATATTATAGTTTTATGACTGATTGTTACTGTTGCAGTGACACCTCAACATATATGTGTGTGTGACAATCATAGTCAGATCACCTGTACTTGCCAATTTATACTTGTATTGCTACTTTCAACCTGCATAGAGTGATATGCCATATTATTAATGGTATATTTATGCTGTAGATGTGTGACACTCCTATGCCTGTGTGTTTTACAGAATTTGGTATGTTGATACATCCAAACATACACTTGTATCAATGGCTATTATCCTGATCTCTTATGTGTTTTCTTGGAAATGGTAATACTGTATGCTGCAGTTTAACAAGTTACTAAACATGCACAGGCATTGATGTGTGTCTGTAGATTATTAATGGTTATATGTTGTGATGGAATCATTGCTTTATAGGGCCTCAGTTCACCATGTGATGCATAAACATTTCTAGGCTTTCTTATATATTTTTCTTACCTTCCAGTAATGCGACCTGTATACTTACATTATGTCCTTACATGATCATACCAACTGGTAAGCAATCATTACACCAATCATGTATTGGGTATGTTAATGTTGCCAGTTGTACATTTAATATACTGTTATTCAACTATATTATATTGACAAGTACTGTTATTATACTCATAACAAGGTGCGGCTGTCATTGTTCTTTTATGTTTGCATAACTTTTGATATGTGCATATATTTGTTAATGCAGTAGTTACACTGTGGCTATGATGCTCTTTGCCATATGGCTTACATACTGCTAGTTTAATATGTGTATCTGTGGGTGCCTGTGTGTATGTATCCTCCTTTACAAGCCATTTTAAGTGCTTCTCTGATATGTAAGCAGATGTCTCATAGTTCTTTTCTTTTTCGTTTCCATTATTAATGGCATGATTTCTTACTTAGCTTTGATATTGGCAGAAAATGCACTGGCACATGACTTACATGATGTAATTTTGTACGAAAGGCTATAGGTATATTGCTTGTCTTCAACCCATTATGTGAATGCATTACATATGATATGCATCTATTTCAAATATGTTGCCCATTACATTCTGACTTACATAACAGATATGTTTGAAAGTGTAAAGGTTTTGTCTGCTGTGGAGATGTGCAGGTACATAACTGATGAATTATTTCTCATGTGACTAATACATGACATACATAACTCCTGGTTACTATACAGGATACATGACTCATATATTTTTCTGTATGTATTGCTGTTTTACTTTTACTGCTAATGCTTTTTTAGGACTATGTAAAGATGTGCACTTATTGTCATGTTACAGAGCCTGGGTCCCATGTCAGTCCACCCATCCACAGATGATGACAATACACATGACCACTTTCTGGGCAGACTGAGAAGGGAACCAGGATGATGATGATGACAATAAGAGACTAGGACCATCTTTCCAGTGGATCTACAATGACAACATTCTCCACCATGCCAGCCAGATGACCCGAGGGACCATAACCATAATGCTATCACAAAGTGTTCCAGAACAAGATGAAAGATATAATGGGAAATTTCTTCTGAGATGGCACAGGCCATGTACAACTTCTTCTGGGACATCACCCCAAGATGATTCAGGACTTTCAACCTCATCAGGGAGGGCACTATGAACCATAAGCATTATTATTAGGCACTCATTTGTGTACAATTCCCAATACTTCAGTCTTCCTTGTAGGATGTGCCTCATGATGCATACTTTACAATTCTGTTTGCATGAGGCAATATATTTTTAATGACTTCTGACAGTTGTTAAACCATGAAGCTAACAATATCACCTTGTTGTCACATGCTCATCGGATATTCACATGCCTGCATATAGTGTTACAGATGGCAGAACAGTGACCCCTGCACTCTGTGTATAATTGTAACCTCTTCTGCATTAAGTGCACTGTGACAATGTTACTTCAGATCTAGTATGCCCTTTTATATGACAGATATGTCTGCCACAGGTAACATTCTGCATGCGTGGCACACTTGTCTTGTTGGCAATGTTCACAGGCATACATTAATGGTTTCCCACAAAAGCAAATGTGTTACATTACACGTTACCTTTGATAACATTCCACATATACTACTATAGTGCCATTTTCTTGAGACTATATTCAAATGAGAGATACATGTCTGTATAGTTTACACACACTTGGTCATGTATTCATTTTAATATGACAGTTTACATATATGGCCTATTACTGCCTTCATTCTAATAGTGACCTTGGTGTGTCAGTAGGTCCCAGTGGCAGTATGTACGTATGTGTGAAGGTTAATGCTAACAAGTTCCATGTAATACAATGTTTTGTTCCACTGATATAATGTATGAAACTGGTGGTAACATTTTCATAGCCTGTCATATTGCCAAATAGTGTTACTGTCATACATTGGGATTCCCCTTTGTCTTTGAGAATTACATGTTGTTATCTTATGAATGTTAGAAGTACTGAATAACCATATCATGTAGCCTACTTTTTATGGCAAACACCACCACAGTGTGCATATAGCTGATATACTAACATGTGTACACCTTGGCTGTACATTACACGTTATTGTATCTGTCCAATTGTCATTATGTATAATATGGCAGCCCTCCTGCTTATGACTGCACATTTGGATGCCCCTAACATCTCAAACACATTAGTCACCATTGTAAGACTATAGCGTTTATGTGTCATTCACCAGTAGATGGTGTGTCATAGTTGCATATATACAACTGCCCTTTTATAACTTGTATACATTGACACATTCTATTTGTATCACTTTCTGTGAGCGTGCCACCTGTTATCTTATGTTAGCATGGTAGTATGTATGGGCATGTGATACTGAACCCTACTTTCATTATATATCTGTGCTAATTACTGTTTAACAGTTGTACATTTGTACTAGATAAACAAAAGATGTACAGAATTTTAACTATATCAGAATGTTCAAGTAAAGTATATAGTCCTCAAAGAATTGAAAGAAAGACAATTAGGTCTTTGCTTTCCTCTAAGCTCTCTTTATATATTTGATGTGTGAATGATGAACTTAAGGCAGTATGTGTTCCATGCTATTTTTGTAAGCATGTTACATAGGAGATAACACCCATCTGGCTTACAATAAAATAATCAGCTTTAACAAGGTACTCTAGAATCTTGGTTGGGGAATCAACAAGGATGTACTCTTTTATTTCCCTGTATGTGCTCTACGAGCTATGAGAAATATTATGAAATTAGCTTGCACTTGATTACCATGATACAAGATCTTTCTGCCAGAGAAAAGGACCAAAGGTATTTTCCAGAAAAAAAGTGTTAAAGATTTAGTTCACGCTCAAGACATAAATTAGGTTTGACAATGACTTAAAACAAGCAATATCTATAGTGGTTTATTGATTAGTACTAGGCTTACTGCCACTGTGGTCATTTAAAGCCTACCAGTTATTCTACATGAGAACCAAACTCTGCACCTTGTGTCTGTAAGGTAAATACCTTACCCATTATGCCAACCTCCCAAGAGGAGGAGGCAAAGGTCCCAAACCTATAGAAGTAGCCATTTAATATACTGGTCACTTGCGTATGTTCAGTGACCAGCTCCTCTCCTTTTCTTTTAACTAGCTACTCTTCCTAGTAATGGATCATTCTTGTTACATTATCTTTATATAGAATGATTTGATACTGCAAATTTGTGTATCTATCTGTATATCTTTTCATACCAATAATTCTCTTTATTTAGGTTATTTTTTTAAAACTGACATACTTGAAGATACTGCTTATGATTCTGGACACTTCTCTTATAGAAGTATATTACACACCACTTGTACTTCTAATGTATTTGCAAGCCTGTTAGGTAATCCAGAATTTTCTAATTTTCTTAAAGTTAATTGTTCTTGCTGGTTCAAGTTTATCTGTCAAGCTATTGATGTTAAAAAAATGGTCTTAGTCCATAACTGATTTCAAGCTGTGTATACTGTCCTAGCCAGTTTTACTAATCCCACAATTTGTCCAATATTTCTGCATTCAAAGACAAAATGACAAATGATGGTAGGTCCATTTGTCTTAAAAGAAAAAAAATGAATAAGAGACCAGATAATGATCCCTCAGGTCATCGTGAATTGCTTATATGTTACAAACTAAATTGAGCTTATTTGCTACTACTCACTCCAGTATAGACTCCTTTCCAGTGCATTTATATAGCTTGATAACTTCATAAACATCTTGTTTAAGACCTTATTCTGAATGTTAGATAGTAGAAGTAATATGTTTACCAAATTAGTACTTTTGGATTGAATGGGAACAAGCGATTCAAGTATTTTGTGCCCACATTGTTGGGCTCACTGTGTTCTGCTTAAACTCTTTTTACAAAATAAATAGAGCATGTTGGAATGATAGGTTTGTATCACAGAGAATACAGCTTCACTAGAACTATCTTCCATTCCACATAGAGCAAAGTAATTATCTTCCTCTTTTCAAATATAATCTAAAATATAATCTGAACAAATGCATGGGTAACTGGAAATTCACCTCCTGGTTTAACACCCATGTTCCTCATGGATAGGGGAAACATGTAAATGTCCCAATATATCTCTGTTTGACCCATCTTTGGGTCATTTGTATGCAAAATATTAAGAGTTAAAAACTACTAGGGGATATAAGGCTATTTTTCTTCACAAACCAATAGCTTAGTAAGTGCCCATGAACCCATGATGAAAAATAATACATCAATTACCAGCTATGATTTTAACTTACTGGTGAGAATTTTTTTTAGCATATAATATATAACATATATAGCATATATATAACAAATTATGCAGTGTCTAATACAGGAAAATCTGCTTACACCCACTAAACATGGCTTCAGACCCAAACATAGCACCACTACAGCTCTATCATCCTTCCTCAACACTGTCTCTATAGCTATGGACGACCATAAACTTATTTCTTGCCTATTCTTGGACCTCTCAAAAGCTTTCAACACTGTCGCACACTCTCTTCTGCTGCACAAACTGCATAAACTCAACTTCTCCTCTGATACTGTTGCATGGTTCTCCAACTACCTCACTTATAGATCTCAATCAGTGAGATGGCACTCTGCACTTTCCCCTCCTCTCCCTGTAAAAATGGGTGTACCTCAAGGGTCTATCCTAATGGCTTTACTTTTTAATATTTTTACTAATCAGCTCTATACCTCCTGTCCTCAGTCATCTTTAGTGCAATATGCAGATGACTCTGCAGTCATCACCACAGCCAACTCTCCCTCTAAGTTCTTCTCAGCTACTCAGGCATCTTTTAACTTAGTTGAAACATGGCTCTCCAACAACTATCTCATCCTTAACCCTAAAAAAAAAGCTGTTACTCTTCCTACCTAAAAAGTTCAACAATATTAATCCCCCCTTTTCCATACAGTCCCTTAATAACACTCCCATTCAGGTAGAATCCAGTACTACGCTCTTAGGCGTAACCATCAACGATCAGCTTAAATTTGACTTGCATGTTAATAACTGTATCAGAAAGACTCATTGAAAACTAGGGCTCCTTTACCACAACAAGAAATTCCTTGCCTCTGAAGCCAAGATTACTCTCTCTCTTACCTACCTTCTACCCAGTCTAATGTAGAATTCTCAAATTCTCACAAATCTTAACTCAGCACTCCTGACCAAACTCGAATCTACCTACAACAAGGTAGCTAGATTTTCTGCCTCAACAAACCTACAAATCCCATCACTGTCTCTCTAAAACACCTAAACTGGCTTGAATTACCCCACCAGCTTCTTCTGTCTCAGCTCCAGATCATCCATTCTATCCTATACCAGCCTTTCTACTGCACAGCATTATCCCCTCTCATCTCCCATTATTCTCTCTCCAGACCTCTCTGAAGCTCTAACCAAGACCTACTACAAATCTACAAACCCAAGTCTAAATTTGGATGCAACATGTACAGCTGTCTCCTCACTATTGCCTGGAATAGGCTCCCACTAGAAATCAGGACCCTTACACATCCTAAACAATTTAAGACAGCCACCAAAGAGCACTTTAAAAGGCACTGGTCCTGCCACTGCACTCTCCCTCCTTAAACATCCCCTACTTCTCATACCTTAATCTGCTTTCTGCCCTTACCTCACTCTTCTCACTAGCTCTCTCTAATCTTCCTTGACTACTCTTTCTACTGTCTTCTAAAATCTCTTAAGCAAATTGCCTCAGAGAAACAATCTATTGTAATTGTCTTGCCTTCATGCAACTACATTATGATAAAACTGGGTTTTTGTAACCACTTACCCCAAAAACTATATTCATCTTAATGACATATTTATTTTTATACATCTTAAAATAGTTTTGCTATACTCCTGATTATTAACACTGTATAACATTGTATTGCTACGTAATGCCTTTTAATAACCCTGCAACACTGCTGTTTAATGCTAATTTATAATGAAAATTGTATAATATGTTGGAGCTTTTCTCTCCAGGCCTCTGCTGAAAAAGGGCTCTTCAGCTCAGTCAGACAATCCGGGTCAAAAAATGTAAAATAAATTAAAATAAATAAATAAATTTAGATGTTGCACTTTATTGTTAATGAAGGATATTTTATAAAGTTCCATAGGTTAGTACTAGGTTAACTGCCCTTGTGTGCCATTTTAAGCCTAGCCAATTAACCCACCTGAGAATCAAACCCTGCACCTGTAAGGTAAATAAATTAACCATTACACCAACCTCCCTCCTATACTTTCCTTATGGGAGTGCCATGCAATGGTGTAAACATGCACCAGCTGGAGCTCCTACCTTTGTTATATTGATGTCTGCCCTGTCCTCTAGGCAGAAGTGTCTGTGTGACACTATTGCTGTTGTAAAGCTTCTACAAGAGAGTGGCATTGTATTACAAAAACCCAGAACCTCCTCCTTCGGCCATCAAGCCTACCCCCTGGAGAGCCCTCCAGCTTCCAAGACCAATACTCAATCCTGGGATACTGGTGTCACATGTATGTGGGCTGCCTATGAGTCATTTGTTTCTCATGTTAACATATTCAGTTTTTTTTTTCAGAAATATGCTTTTGCAATGGGAGGAAGCACTATCAGCTTCAACACAAATAAACTTTGGTGCACTGCAGCATAATACATCAGTTAGCTTAATGATTGTTCTGAAGTGAGTCATTGGAGGTTTTATAGGCAGGTGGCATCTGCCATTTAACTAACTGTCTGTAGGTACCAACTGTGAAGACTGGTAGAGATGGGTGAAGGCTGCCAGCCTAATCAAATAGAATTTGGTACATAATTCTGTCCTTTGTAAATATGAATGTTGAAATACAGGCTTGTTTTCTTAAATGAAAGAATATGCTGTGAAAAGTTGAACTTAAAACAAAGTAGCAACATTGCTCTCTGCTGTAAAGAAAGCTAAGTCAAGCATTTCTTGTCTGTCCTTTGAAACTGAAATTATTTCATGACTGTCTTTGATGTTTACAATTCGGCTCTGGCCGGGGTAGATAAGGGCTTCCTGCCTATTGTTTTAAGGATAAAGTTAATGACCAGAATTTACATATGGAATGTCCTTTATTGCTCTGGTTTCTGCCTAGGTGTAAAATAATGTAAATGCAGTTTCTGTCAGCCTGGGAACACCAGCAAAGTGTAAAAAAAATTATGAAATGGGAATCAGGACTGCAATAGCAATTAAAACAGAGAGAATCAGAAGGCATAAAGCATTTTTGTCTTGATCATCCAACTCACAGCACTGTCTTCCTCATATGTAAGTTATCTTAGACTTGTGTTTTCCTTTAGAAATAGCTAGGAACTAGAAATATTAGACTAGGTGTTTTTTTGTGATGTCAGAACTGTACTACTGAATTATTTTAAGTATTTCTGTGTGATCCCTGAACTCTTGACTAGTACTGTGTAGTAGAAAGTATTGTCTTGCAGTTTTAATTAATTATTATTAATATTTTAATAGCTTTCAATGTGGCTGTTTTGGGTAGAGATAATTTAAGCTCTTAAGAGTGCTTGCATGCCTTTGGTAAAATTGTACAAAGCCACTCTAATAGCTTTTGCCCTGGGCTATACTACCAATTGGATAATAATATTGCACAGTAATAATTGGACATCCTTTTAAGGGCTTTTGAGTAGCTGATAAATATTAGTGGGTGGTAGCAGCTGGTACTACCGTATAGTCTGGGAAAAAGGGGCACAGCTGGAGAACCTGTGCCAGCCTTTCCCAGGAGTGTCTGTGTGGTTGTATAAACTCTTATCTCAAAGTGCATGTGTGTGTGTGTCAGCTACTTGGGCAGGGACACAAAGCACTGGTTGGACAGTGAGGGTGTTAGAGGTTTTAGCTTCCCCACTAGGCTGAGATCTGGACCCTATAGCTGTGCCAGTGGGGAGTCTTATTGGGGACCTGGAGAGCAAGGGAGCAACCAGCCCCAGACTGACTGTGATCTCTGTGTGCTCTTAAGGGAAATTGCACTTTACTGTATGTATTTGTTATCCTTTCCTCATATATGAGACGTCCTCTCTGGCGTTAGTGGTGAGGACTGAGGCTCCTTGATTGCTGGGCCAGACCACGGGTGTCACATATTAATTGTTTGGCAGTGGTGGGATAGCCACATCAAATATTAATTAGTTGGCAAATACTAATTGACTTATAGTGGTGTGGGTAGAGTGAATCCTGTAGCTTGTGTACAGTGAGCTTTGAACGTGTTTTGTACTCTAAAACAGCCACGCAGTGAATACTCAGAGTTCAGATCACAATTGTTTTATTTCTTTTGTTAGCTTAGTTAGTCAGGGTGAGATGGCAGCATGTCAGCAGAATAGTATGGAAAGCTGACAAGGAGCCAGCTGGCGGAGGTATGCCAGGATAGGGGACTGGTGCATGGAAACCTGACTAAGGCAGACCTGATTGCAGCCTTGGTTACAGTTGCATCAGAAAACAGCAACCAGGAGGACAATCAGACTGGCAGTGGAGATATAATACCTTCAGAGAATGGACAGCTCAACCTTTCTGCATTGGACTTAAAAATTTAGCTGGAGCTAAAGAGACTTGAGTTGGAGGCCAGGCATGTGGAATTAGAAGCAGCTGAGAGACTGAGGTGTCTAGAGAATGAGGAAAATAAGAAACTGCTCTGCCTAGAAGCTGAGAAAAAAGAGAGGCAAAGGCAGCATGAGATGGAGATGCTGACTCTTTGCCAAAGTCATGGAGGTAATGGGGAAGGGAGTAAATGGACCCCAGAAGCACAAACAGTCAGTACATTTCTTCCACAGTTTAAAGCAGGGGATAATTTTGATAGTTTCATTCATATGTTTGAGAGGGTATGTAAAGAGTATGAAGTTGACCAAAGGCTCTGGGCACTGTTCCTGACCCCCTTACTCCATGGTAAAGCTGTAACTGTATTATCTGAAATGTCTGATGTTGCATGTTTTGATTATATTGCTGTAAAAATTGTCTATTAGAGTTTTTTAAGCTAACACCTGGAACATATAGGAAAAAGTTTCGTGAGCATAGACACAAGGCAGATGAAAGTGTGTGTGAATATGTTGCTGAATTGAGCACTTATTTCCATAGCTGGGTGAGTGGATGTCAGGTCACCACTTTTGAAGGGGTGGCAGAACGTTTGGTGAGGGAACAAACCCTTAGCACTTTGCCTGAGGACATGAGGATCTGGTTAGCTGATAGACAATGTGTTACTTCAGATGAGTTGGGGAAGAAGGGAGACCTATACCTGGCAAGCAGGGCAGCCCTGCACAGGAAAGAGACCCACAGTACTGCTCATGGGTCTAAAGGAACCCATGGTGGAAGTACAGACTGCCACAACAGAACCTTCCAGTAGCAGGGGAAGCCACTAGTCCAGGTACACATCCAGGAGCTAGGGTTAAATGTTTTGAATGCAACCAGTGGGGCCATGTGGCATACAGGTGTCCACAGAGGCAAGGTGGGGAGCAAAAGGTGAGGGGAGCCAGTAAGTGGGAAAGACAAAATGCCAATAGTAAGTTGTCTTAAGACAACAGGGGTACTAAACTATTATCCTGAAGATGTCCTGAGAGGGAAGGATTTGGATGAGGCAGTACCATGTACTTATGCAGTTACACGCAGTCAGGCTAGGAGACAAGCATGTGGTTATGGTAGCCTGGGGGAAACCCAGACAGACTGCATACTTGCAGCCAGGACTGGTGAGGTGATTACATCTGGGAGTGAGCTACTCTGTAGCAGTGAGACTGAATGTGAGCCACGGCTGCTTGTGGGTACTGATGTTCCCTTGGACAGAGTGGCTGAAAAGGTAGAGATGAGTAGTAGCACCCAGGCTGACAGTGAGGCACCACTGTCAGAGGATGCCAGACTTCCTGTGGATGTGGAGCTGGGAAGGGTTACAAGGAGAGAGTTGAGACAGGCTCAGCTCTCAGACCATACATTGCAAAGCCTGAGGCAGGTAGTTAGGGAGGCACCTGATTCTCAAGGAAAGGGGGAATCTGTATACTGGGACAAAGGGTTAATATACAGAAAGTGGACCCCTGTGGGAGGGATAAAAGGTGAGAGAGTACAGCAGTTGGTAGTGCCTAGAGCCTACCAGCTGGCACTTCTAGCCATAGCCCATGATATTCCCTTTGCAGGTTATATGGGCATAAAACATACAAAGAGGCATATTATGCAGAACTTCTATTGGCCTGGAATTTCCAGAGATGTAACAAGGTACTGCAGAACCTGTGAGCAGTGCCAAAAGGTAGGCAAGGCAGGAGACAAGGTGAGAGCTCCTTTGATGCCTTTGCCTGTGATTGAGGACACATTTCAGAGGGTAGCTCTGGATATTGTGGGTCCTCTGAGTACCCCAAGTTCCACAGAGAAAAGGTATATCCTAGTGGTAGTGGATTATGCTACACGATACCCTGAGGCAGTGGCTTTGTCTTCCATTGAGGCAGAGAAGGTGGCAAATGCTTTGTTAGAGATTTTCAGCAGGGTAGATTTCCCAAAAGAAATACTGACTGACAGAGGTGCCCATTTCATGTCAGACCTGCTGGCTTGTCTGTGGAAGTCCTGTGGGGTGAAGCACATAAAGACCACCCCCTGCCAATCCCAGACTAATGGTCTTGTTGAGAGGTTAAACTCTACAATCAAGTCCATTTTACGGGCATTTGAAGATCAGTTTAAGAGGGAATAGGACAAATATTTGCCCCATCTGTTGTTTTCTTACAGAGAGGTTCCCCAGGAATCCATAGGTTTTTCACCCTTTGAGTTGCTGTATGGGCATAGGGTGAGGGGACCTCTAGATTTAATTCGAGATGAGTGGGAAGGTGAGTGTGAGTCTCACAAGGAGTCTGTTGTGGCATACATTCTAAACCTCAGAACAAGGCTCAGGGAACTCATGGGCTTGGCCCAGGAGAACCTGGCAGAAGCCCAACAAAAGAAAGGGTGTGGTATGACAGAAATGCTCAAGCTAGGGAGTATGCTGTGGGACAGCAGGTAATGGTTCTCATTCCTGTCAGCCACAACAAGCTGCAAGCAGCTTGGGAGGGTCCCTACAAGGTGGTAAGAAAGGAAAGTGATGTTAACTACATGGCAGAACTGTTAGGCAGACGGCAGGGGCACAAATTGTACCATGTTAACATGATGAAACCTTACCATGATAAGGAGGCCCTTGTGCTGAGCATTTGCAGTGGATTGCAGGAGGAATCTGAGGGAGATCTGTAAACTGATCTCCTCAGTGAGGCTTGGGCTGACACCTCAGTGGAAGGAGTAACAATGTCACAGCACCTATCTCTTACCCAGGTTTGAGAAATCCAGGCAGTGTTGCAGGAATTTGGGGGCATGTTCACTGGGAAACCAGGGTGCACCCACCTGTTGCAGCACCAGGTGGATACAGGACCTCAAAGGCCTATTAGGCAGGCCCCTTATAGAGTCAAACAGACTGAGGGAGGAGGTACAGGAGATGTCGGAACTAGGGAGGGTTCAAGAGTCCAACAGTCCCTGGGGCTCCCCAGTGGTGCTGGTGAAAAAGAGGGATGGCAGCATCAGGTTCTGTGTGGACTACAGGAAGGAGTCTGTTGTGGCTTGCCCTTGCTTACATAGATGATATTGCCATCTGCAGCCATTCCTGGCCAGATTTCTCAAACCTGGGTAAGAGATAGGTGCTGTGACATTGTTACCCCTTCCACTGAGGTGTCAGCCCAAGCCTCACTGAGGAGATCAGTAACTTAGCAGGCGAGTCCTTGTTCTCCAACACAATTGGAAAAGCCTGGAACTCCCTTCATTCCAACCTCACTGCTCTCTCCACTCTTCCCAGCTTCAAATCCCAACTCAAAACTCACCTCCTAACTCACTGGCTCTGCCCCTGCTCTAACCCTGACTAGCTAGCATTCCTGCTCCTAGAACTCTCACTTATCTTGCTTCTAATCTTCTCAAAAACGTACTACTAAATTCGAATTTGCTTTTTTTTCCCCGTGATGTTGTTATTTTGCTTATTGCAGACACTGTAAAAAACATTTTCTTCTCTGAACTATATGTGTAACTTTTCTTTTACTGTTAAATGTTTTTAATGAATAATGCCCGATGTTTATTGTACCTCACTTGGAGCTTTTCTCCCCGGGCCTCTGCTGAAAATGGACATGAATCCAGTTGCACCAGCCCGGTCAACAAATGTAAAATAAATAAATAAAATTAAATAGCCACACAGAGTCAGTTGCGTACCCCATGCCTAGGACAGATGAGGCCCTAGAGCAGTTGGGTGGGGATATGTATCTTACAACCATTGATCTTACCAAGGGTTACTAGCAGGTGCCCTTGACTCTCAGTGCTAGAGAGAAGTCAGCCTTTGTGACTCCTTTTGGCTTGTATGAGTTCACAAAGATGCCCTTTGGGAGGAAGAATGCCCCAGCGACTTTCCAGAGGCTGGTAGATCATATCCTAGCAGGAGCAGGAGGGTTTGCCCTTGCTTACATAGATTATATTGCCATCTGCAGCCATTCCTGGCCAGAGCACCTTCAGCATGTCAGTGAGGTGCTGAGCAGACTACAGAGGGCAGGGTTGACCATTAAGCTGAGTAAATGTCAGATGGGTATGCTGGAGGTCTCCTACCTAGGGCATAGAGTGGGGAGTGGTAAGATAATGCAAGACCCTGCCAAAGTGGAAGCCATTCAGGCATGGCCTGCACCTGTTACTAAAAAGCAGGTCAGGGCATTTTTAGGGACATCAGGGTACTACAGAAAGTTTGTCCCTAGTTATAGTACCATAGCTGCTCCCCTCACAGACCTAACAAGGAAGAACTGGCCAGATAAGGAAGTGTAGACCCCAGCATGTGAGTAGGCATTCCAGAAGCTTAAAGAAGCTTTGGTAGAGCCCCCTGTGTTAGACAGTCCAGATTACAGCAACGGATTTGTTGTGCAGGTGGATGCTTCAAACCATGGGGTGGGGGCTGTACTTAGCCAGATTTCTTCAGAGGGAGAAGAGCACCCAGTGGTTTATCTCAGTCGTAGGCTCAAACCCAGGGAGGAATGCTATGCAGCTTGTAGAAAAGGAATGTCTAGCCATAGTGTGGGCACTGCATGAACTTCAACCTTATCTGTACAGAAGAAAATTCACTGTTATGACAGATCACAACCCCTTAATATAGTTAAACAGAGCCAGCCAGCAAAATGCCAAGTTGCTAAGATGGAGCCTGGGGTTGCAAGCATGTATGTCAGTGCAGCACCGCAGTGGGATTAGCAATGCCAATGCAGATGGGCTCTCAAGACAGGGAATGTGGTAGGTATACTCAGATAGACCTAACCCTCTCAAGCGGCATTTCTCAAGGGTCACTTGAAAAACTAGCTTGAGTTCTCCGGGGTGTGAAGACTGGTAGAGATGGGTGAAGGCTGCCAGCCTAGTCAAATAGAATTTGGTACATAATTCTGTCCTTTGTAAATATGAATGTTGAAATACAGGCTTGTTTTTTAAATGAAAGAATATGCGGTGAAAGGTTGAACTTAAAACAATGTAGCAACATTGCCCTCTGCTGTAAAGAAACCTAAGTCAAGCATTTATTGTCTGTCCTTTGAAATTGAAATTATTTCATGACCGTCTTTGATGTTTACAATTAGGCTCCGGCCGGGCTAGTTGAAGGCTTCCTGTCTATTGTTTTAAGGTTAAAGTTTATGACCAGAATTTACATGCGAAATGTCCTTTATTGTTCTGGTTTCTGCCTAGGTGTAAAAGAATGTAAATGCAGTTTCTGTCAGCCTGGGAACACCAGGAAAGTGTAAGAAAGGATGAAATGGGAATCAGGACTGCAATAGTAATTTAAACAGAATCAGAAGGCATAAAGCATTTTGTCTTGATCATCCAACTCACAGAACTGTCTTCCTCATATTTAAGTTATCTTAGACTTATGTTTTGTTTATAAATAACTAGGAACTAGAAAGATTAGACTAAGTGTTTTTCTGTGATGTCAGAACTGTACTACTGAATTATTTTAAGTATTTCTGTGTGATCTCTGAACTCTTGACTAGCACTGTGTAGTAGAAAGTATTGTCTTGTGGTTTTAATTATTTATTATTAAATATTTTAAAACCTTTCAACTGTGGCTGTTTTGTGTAGAGATAATTTAAGCTCTTAAGAGTACTTGCATGCCTTTGGTAAAATTGTACAAAGCCACTCTTAACAGCTTTAGCCCTGGGCTATACTACCAATTGGATAATAATATTGCT
This sequence comes from Protopterus annectens, assembly GCF_019279795.1. Taxonomy (NCBI): domain Eukaryota; kingdom Metazoa; phylum Chordata; order Ceratodontiformes; family Protopteridae; genus Protopterus; species Protopterus annectens. The sequence goes on from NC_056746.1 coordinate 661,472,154, forward strand.
CAGTAATAATTGGACACCCTTTTAAGGGCCTTTGAGTAGTTGATACATATTAGTGGGTGGTGACAGCTGGTACTACCGTATAGTCTGGGAAAAAGGGGCACAGCTGGAGAACCTGTGCCAGCCTTTCCCAGGAGTGCCTGTGTGGTTATTTAAACTCTTATCTCAAAGTGTATATGTGTGTGTGTGTGTGTGTGTGTGTGTTTGTGTTTGTGTGTGTGTGTGTGTGTGTGTGTGTGTGTGTGTGTGTGTGTGTGTGTGTGTGTGTGTGTGTGTGTGTGTGTGTGTCAGCTACTTGGGCAGGGACATGAAGTACTGGTTGGACAGAGAGGGTGCTAGAGGTTTTAGCTTGCTTACTAGGCTGAGATCTGGACCCTATAGCTGTGCCAGTGGGGAGTCATATTGGAGACCTGGAGAACAAGGGAGTGACCAGCCCTGGACTGACTGTGATCTCTGTGTGCTCTTAAGGGAAATTGCACTTTACTGTGTGTATTTGTTATCCTTTCCTCATATATGAGACGCCCTCTCTGGTGTTAGTGGTGAGGATTGAGGCTCCTTGATTGCTGGGCCAGACTACGAGCATCACACCAACATCCTCAACTAAAGAATAATTTGGACAATATAAGCAACCATGCCCTGGTTGCTTGATAAGCCAATTAGTTGTACCAGGTAACTCATACTTTTTGGTGCATTTTTGCAGACACTGTTAGCATTCAGCCATGCCACAGATCCAGTCAGATAATTGCATTGGTCTGTTTGGGTTTCTTTGGCATTGGTAGAGTCACATACATATGTTGAAGTCTGGTATTGCAAATTAACAAAAAAAAGCATAGGACCTGGTAAAGAATCCTTTGTCTCACAAAGTTATATGCTTTGTTGCTGCAATATGTTTTTTTTTTACTTCAATTCTGAATGAAAAGTTGCTCAGACATTCTTTAAACTACTTTGTGTGGTTCCCCTCAAAGCATTTTATGGTTTTATTTTTATAAATAGGTGGGAGTCATTCACTGTATCAAATGCATTAGTCATGTCAGTGAAAATGCCATTTTTAAATAGACTACATGCAAGCTCCACTAGCATAGGTGGATAAAGCAATGACTATGACACAGGTGGCTTGACTTCAAGCTAGTAGATCATGCACCTGTTGGTGCCAACACAAGAGGAAAAAGGAATGTTGAGGAAGATCCTGCTCACCTCGTCCATTGGGAGGGTTGGGCTATGTGATGGGGGCATACAAGTGAATTAGCAGACACACCTGTGGCAATACCGATGCCATGCCAATAGACTAGTGCTGTAGTAGAAGAGCTGGTGTTTGAGGGAAGTGTCACCATGGAGATGTGAGGCTCTCCTCATGATGTCATTGCAAGATTCCTCTTATGGCATCAGCCAGTATGTTGTTTGAAGGTATGGCTTAAAATGAAAAGTCCCACCCCTGTAGAATGACATTCAGACAATCCCTTACATTATATACACTTTCTCTAACTCCCTGAAGAATTAACCATATCTACCAGGGCCAGCTGGTAGAGCTCTAATCCAGGGAGACTAGGCTGCACAAGGAGAGCGGACACTGTGGAACAGGCAGTCATCATGGTCTGCTGATAATGGTCTAGGAAGAAAAAATGAAATCCTCTAAATTTCGTGATAACAGACATTGCATCTGTTGAAGTCATAGTGGTGTAATCATTCCATTTCCCTTCCTGAAGCCATGCTGGTATTTGCCATAAGGCCTTATCTGTCTATTTATTTATTTATGTATTTAGACAGCAGCAATGTGTTCAAAGAACATACCAACAAATATTGTTCTAAAATGAGATGTCCAGGAATGGATATTTAAAAAAAATGCACAATAAGGGACATTTTTCCAGACTGTGTACACTCTTTCAAATGGATAGTGTTATCAGATTTTATATGATCCTTTCAAAGGATGTTGGTTTACAGAGAAATATTAAATAGAGGGCTAGCAGTGGACTCCACTAGTAGTTTAAAATGCCTTACCTTTGATAACTCATGTTCATCTGTACACATTTCAAATGTACTGCAGTATTTCTTCATACCTCAGTGCCTCATAGTTAGAAACCCATGCACTCATTTCTACCATATAAAGAAATAAAATCACAAGAAATAAACTTGCACCCAATAAAACATTGCTAAAATGTTTAAAAAATGATACAGTTTTAAAATCAAACAGAGCTACCGGGAACATTTTTTTTTTGGGGGGGGTGCAATCCCTCCTATACCCACTTACTTATAGGTACTAACTATGAGATCAAGTTGACTAAGAGCAAAATACTTTTTAAAGTGCATTTATTTCTGTTTTTGTTCATTGACTAACAGTGATCCCAGAGACTGAACATTTATCATAGCAGTACATCTAGGAAAGAAAAAACAGCAGATAAACATCTTTATGAAAGCATTCCCCAAGCAAAACAAATGGGGGCAATTACAAATCACCTATTCTGGAATAACATAGTCAAAGGATAACCTTTAAGATGCTATGAATTCAAACTGCCTAAATTTGTATTTCTTGTGTTTTGGATTTTTTCCGTTTCGTGTCTTTGCTTTTTATTAAGATGTGAAATACTTATTTCCTGCTATCAATCTGAAATGAAGAGGAAGTTCCCACATGCCTGCACCTAACGGTGGTTCATTGGAAAGTGTGATAAGCATGGCAACAAAAGACTGACTGCTGATTTATTCAGCATTTTTGACAGTTGCAGCATCATGGCTATAAATGGCCAAGTGGTGATGCATGTGATAGAACCTTTGGCTTGATGTTTCTTACAGTTATTGTGCTGACTTCCTTCCAAAATGTTCCTGGATGGTCCATATGTTTGACTTATTGCTGCCTGAAGAATGTGGTCATATATTCCTTTACAGCTTGCAAAGTATGGAGTTGTCTCTGTCTTCAGAAGTATTTTCTCCATTTTCCCAAGCTCTATCTTTAAATTTAATGAACTATTTTGTGTCATCCATTTTAGTAGATAGTGCATGTTAATTGATTGGTGTCATCTGAAATCCATAGGGATGAGTACATATGTGACTAGATGCAGAAAGTGTAAACTGATTGACCAATTAGTGGTAGAAACATTAAGTATATGTCTAAATAAAATATGAGAGAACATGGTATCATGTCACAAAATCTGGTATAGTTGTATATGTGAACACTGAGGACATTTTGATTTTCTCCCCTCATTAATATGGCAAGGACTTGCTTTTTATGCGTAATCAAAAGATTATTGGTAAGGTATTATATAATGCAGGTATGTGTTTTGGAATAAATTTGATCGTATATATATATATATATATATATATATATATATATATATATATATATATATATATATATATATATAAAATTGGGCATTATATTCTATTATGGGCATGATTAGGGAGGCGTAGAGGAACGATAACTAATATGGACCTGAGCAATGTATATTACAGCATTTAATAGACTAAAACATTTACTGAAGGTAAATAGAGAAAAGTTTGTTAGCTTGGAGAGTTTTTAAATATCTTTTTAAATTAAGAAAAATACTGCTCTGCACTTGCAAATGATTTACAGAATCATCCACAATGGTAAATAAATAAATGCCTGTAATATTGCTAATACATTTTCTCCATAACAACAGAGATACGATAAAGCTGGTCTTTAAATATGTACTAGCAGATGCTTGTAGTTTGCAAGATATATTCATGGATGTTTTTACTTCTCTATATGAAGAAATTAAAGTGGCATTATTTTTTTCAAAGGAAATCTGTACAACATGCTTTAACTAATGCTTCCTAGACATTTTTATGAAGAGATGAGCTCTCTTAATATGGACAGCACAGTTTTTATGCAATGCTGTAATACACAGCCCTCGTATACCTTTGTCATTTTTATATTTCAAGTGGAGGAGAAAACCATGAAGGATAAAATAGCACCATGACTCATGTCTATGATTTGATGTCTTCTGTTCTCTGTTAAGTATTGAAGTTAAAAAGAAGCTGTCTTACTGACAAAAATCACTGTAGCATATCTTTGAATGAACAGACAGTTTCAAATTTGTTTGATGAGATATGACAAATGTATCTTTTAAGGCATTAGGCAAAGCTGAGAATATAGCAATAATGTCAGATTTTTTTATTTTTACAAATGTTTTAAGATTTGAAGGATAAATGGTACTATGTCCACATTTCTTTGCTCCTGTTCAGTGCATAAAAAATAAATCAGCTTTTACTTTCTGTGTTTAGGATGCAGTCAAAGATTGAAAACTATTAAATACTCAACAATGTTCTCTAAAGCATCTTTTCTTTATATCCTGTTCAAAAGTCATGTGGGCCCACTGAACCCATCCATTCGCCCTATTATCTTTGACATTAATTTTAAGTTCATAAAGCTGAACAGACCTTTTAAGTCCAAGGGAAAGACTCCAAAAGAAAGTTACAGTCACTCAGTGCACTGTGCCAATATAGTGCTTTATTACGTGATTCTGAGAACTGCCTGAAGTCACATGCATATTCTAATGAGTATGGCACATGCTAAGTGTGGATTCTACATTGTTTTGCTTAATTTCAAAATAGCATGTATGTGTCTTATGGCAATAAAAAGTGGCAAAATAGTATTGATGATATTCCTCATTAGATTGTATTAAGATCGTAGCAATTACTCATAAATGGCAAAATACTGACATATATGTTAGTGTGGATTCCACAGGAAAATATGCAAAAATTAATGATGAAGTAAATGCACTACAGCAGGCTGGGGATTTACAGGTGATTTTGGAGGACAATGTGCAAATGCATCCTACCATCTATGAAACAGCCAGCACAGTGGCAAACCAGGCTACAGTTAAACAAAGTCTCTGATCAAGAAATAATAGACAGATATTGATTATACAGAGAGCTAGTGTGGGCTGTGCATAGGATGGATGCACCCACATGTTTTCATGCAGCCTGAGTGGATAAAGCTGTCTCAGTAGAAACAAAGGTGTGTCTCAGCCTTGGTATACTGGTCTCTGGGACATTCCAGCATCACATGGCTGTTACCATAGCAGTGTCCCAGACAGCTACTTGTCACATAATAAAAGTTGTGGCAGTCATGTGCAGCAATGTGGATGGGTTCCTCTACTTCCTATAAATGCCATGGGACTGGCAGACTGCCATGAAATGGTTCAGTCCCATAGCCAATTTTCCACATGTCCATTATGTAACTGATTGCATGCAGGTAGTAGTCAAAACCCTTTGTAGAGAAGATGCAGAAATGCACTTCAAAAGAAAGAGGTGGCCATTACTGAATTGTCAGATATGATGCTCAGCAGATGATGTCATCATTAGCCTGATGGCAGCACACCCTGGTACTGTGCATGATGCCGCAGTATGGAGGGAGAGTATCCTAAGGCCATTATTATAAGAAGGTGAGATCTTTGAGGGGCAACTGCTTGGTAAGTCTGCTATACGCAACAAAATTGTTTTATTTTCCCATATGGTATATGATGTAACCACGCTAATGTTCTCTCCATTTATATTAACAGAAGAATACAGTTATCCACTGGAACCCTGGCTAATGACACCATTCAAAGCACCATCAATGCCTGGTGAGGATGCATAAAACAGATCACACTCCTCAAAATGGAACAAAATTGTACAGGGGTTTGGTGTGCTGAAATCAGTATATACCATAAAAGGCAGTACAAAAGGTCACTATGCGTGTGTCACAATATGATAACATCAAAACATGGTAGCCTGCTAGCCTTACATATAGTTAACGTACCCCAAGTACCAGAGATGTCTGAAGAGAAGCTATTACAGGCATCATAAGATTATTAGGATAACTCAAGGAGAAATAATATTCAGTTGTGTGCAATGAATGCCATGGTCATATATGCAAGTTCACACAACATGGCAACATTCAGCACAGAACTTTGACTCATGGTATGTCAAATGTACACATGTGCAGATATTAACATGCAATGTGTACCCATTGGTGACAGTATAGCAATGCCACAGTAATCCACATATGACTTGCACATGTGGAATGTCAGACATACCATACAAGTATGCAGATTTTGTCCTGCTACAGCAAATAGAAATAATGTAGTAGCATATTAAAAAAAATATGAGGATGCCTGTAAGGAAGTGCACAATTGTTTGAATGGATGAATGTAGTGCAGGTACAGCAACTATTGCAGACATACTTGTATGTTTATGTCCCATGTGGTCAATGCCAGAGTAAAACATAATGCCAAGATATATTCATTGCATATGTGGGCATATGTGAACATGGCACAGTGTGGGACAGAGGGTGGCTGTTCAGGTGTGGTAGAAGGAAGTAGCAAACCACAACAAGAGGATAAGAGTGCAAAACTGCAGTCTGATAGAAAACCATGCCTCACATGACAATTTATTGAATTGCTGACATACTGCAGGTTGCACACTGTGCCAAGGCAAAATCTAAAATGTGCAGACATAATGCTAAACAAGTCTGAGAAGAATACAGCAGTGACAAGGGATTCACACAGCATCCCAGCTAGGAATTGGACCCTAAAGCCACTGTCTAACTGAGACTGCCAATGAGATACCTGAGCAGCAGTTGATGGTACACTCATAAATATACTTCTAGTTTTCAAACAATGCAATGTAAAACTGTGGGGAAAAATTACACAACCTAGGGGTAAATCAGGGTACTATTCACATTGGGAATTGTACGACAGCACATATTAATCATGTATGCATGTTGTATCACACATACATTGGACTGTTAAATACATAACCATGTGCTGTTAAACTGCAGAATGCACGTGCTATGTTGATGAGAAATGTAATTTTATTACAGTGTTAAACATTGTAGTAATGAAATCATGTATAACACAATATGATATGTGCCATACATTGCTATGACAGCTTATCATCAGCTGTCACACCCCCTGAACAAATGTATTTGACATTTAAAATGCATTGATATGCTTTGAATTCAATAATACAAAAGTAGTATATTTGTGGCATCAGACTTGTCAAAAACCACTGGCATGAACTGTGTGTCATAGCACCATAGTCTCTATTGTCACAGGATCATGTACACACAACAACAAACGCACACTTTGATACTTGCCATGATAACACTAACATAGATGAGATTGCCCATGCTGATGGATCAGGCTCACACCAGTGTCTTGACAACCTATATCATGTGAGGAAAACTCTGCCCCACGATGTTGTATCACAGATCTAGTACTGGTATCCTGTGTTGGGTGGGGCATGGTAGGGGTTTGTGTAATGGCATGTGGCATGTGATGTGACCTGCCAGTTTGGGTCTGAGCATGGTGACCCACAACAGATGTATGTACATGCTGCACAGCAGGCACCAGGGCTTTTTTGTGACAGTACATGCCCGTATGGCATACCAGCACTTTGGCCATGACAACTGGTCATGGCATCAACTACATATTCTTCTGGATATCTGCAGCCTGGTGTAAGGCACCCTCCTGGATTTTGACTTCACTTGTTGAGGGACTGTCACATTTACCTTTTAATTAAAAAAAGACTGTTTTGTGTTTTTAAGGGTGTTCTTTTTTAGAATGGTCTGGTTGCACACATATCGCTTTACATCTGTATGTGCATTGTCACACAGATGTCCCATTCTTCCTTTCTGCCCACACGTGGAATTTTAAATACAGGACGATGTTCTGTTCTTGTGTTGTTGATGTCAGGACATACACCTCTGGAGTCTCTCTGCCCATAGTCTTAAGGTCATCTCTGCTTTCTCTATTCATGAATGATATTACTTAAACTATCTTAGTCTCTGATATTGTAATCTCTGATAATGACAGGCTGAACTCTTCATCCTCAGTTCTCCCTTAATAATATAGGCCAACTGCTATGAAATTACCTTAACTTACTATGACTATAGGTAACTTCTGGCAAACTGTCTATAAACTCCAACAAGGCAATTTACTTGGTATTTGGAACTAACAAAAAGATAATGCCAACTAGTTCTATCAGTGTAACTGAGCCATTTAATAACAACTTTTTTTTTGTTTGCACTCAGAGAAAAAAAAAAAAAAAAAAACATTTTAAGAGAGGTGTTCCAACTAACTGGAATTGCCTATCAGGAGAAATTCAGAATAAAATGCACAATTCATACTTCAAGAATTGGCTAACAGAGTACATTAAACATTTTTATGCATGTTGCTTCTCCAGAGAGAATTACTACAGCCAAAGCAATGGCAATCAACAACAATAATTTTCTGACACTGCACATTCAGTATGATAATGTTTCCAAACCTTGGACTTAATATTATCCGTAACACTGTGCATATTCATGTGTTAAATATTATGTGTCCCGCTACCTAACACGATGTATAATCAAACAATATTTGTAGGTAGTTTACTTGTAAATTTATAGTAACTTTATAGCAGACAAACAATGGCTGAAGATTCTCTGCTTGCAAATAGTCAACTGAGGTCATAAACATTATCTTTTTTATGCATAGAGCTTTACTGAGATTATAACAGTATACACAGGGAGATACAGTAGGTAGTTTGTTTGCACCATGCAGATTACATAGCTTTAAAAGAAGACAAAATGTTTCACATAACTTCCATGCAACTGGCACGTGAAAGATTTTACATACACATTACAAAATGAAATGTCTAAAACCATAACAATACAGGCAACATAAACTGTACAAGCAAGATTTTATTTTAAACATAACCTTATTAATTTTCCTAATAATACAGAATTCCAACATTGTTGTTGAAACATCATTATCATCATCATCTTCATCAACCCTCTTTCCCCCACTTTTGACATAAGATTGAGGTGTTATGCAAACCTCTCGATGCAATGCCACTCTCCTACTTTCTCCAACAGTCATGCCTGACCCTTGCAGATCTTCTATCATGCAGTTCAGCCATATGTTGGGTGGACATACTCCTTTCCTTTAGCCTTCTACCTAGCTTTCCCAAATCATTGTCAACTTTTCTGCATCTCACTGAAACATCATAATCTGCTCTCCTTGACTTTCTCTACAATTAGGATTACTTTGGTTTCTGCTCTGATGCCTTCATTTCTATGTCTGTCCCACAGTGTCCGTCTTACTGGTCATCCCACACACTTCATCTGCATCATCTCAATCTTCCTCAACTGCTCTGCCTTCACTGCCCAACATTTTCTGCTATAGAGAAGCATTGGTTAACACCACTGATTTGCATCCCTAACTTTTCAGTTTCTTTGGGATTCTTCTGTCACACAATACTCTGCACACTCTGTACCCATTGGCTGCAGCACTCCTTTCTCCTCAACCACCCCTCCTTGATACCTGAAATTGCTAACCCATGCCACTATTTCTCCTTCTATCTCAATTTTTCTCAATTTTTTAGTTTTTATTGATTTCCCTCATTTGTTGCCATAACAACTATCTTTTCTCTACTAAGTTTCATTATGTGTGTGCCTTCTGGTTTGCATTCCAATTTTCCATCATGCACTGGGCTCCTGTTCAGAGTCTGCTGATAGTGCCAGCACTGTGCCACATCATCTCCATGCAGCAGATTTGAAGATATGTCCTCTTCAACCTCTTCCCTGATATAGACCATGACCAGCATGAGCATGAGCAGGACTGTTCTTGGAGCTGAACCCTAATGCACACCCACTTCCTCTGGTGTGTTTGTTTGTATATTATGATATATACGATTATGTGGTTATGTTCTGTTGTGTGAACATCTCACTATACATACATTTAAATATTGTACGTCTTTTACATGTTGGCCTTTTGCAATTCCAGTGTTATGTTGTGAGATGCTATGATATGCTATACTATGGCCTAAACAGAGAAAAGATTAGGTAGCAAAGGCTCTCACTTCATTAATATACTTGCAATGTCATAGCACAATTATTATTGTCGGATAATGCATGCGATGTTGGCACTGCAGGTTTGAAATCATGCATAATCATCTATTTTGCCTTTTGACAGACAGTGATATGGCTGTGTTACACTTGCCTTTGTCAAATGCTGGAAGTCATGGAATACTGGACAGCATGGGATGGTGGTAGCATGTATCTAGTTGTGGCGAATATAATTCATTTGTTTCAACACTGGTATGGAATCACAGTTAATTCCTTTCAGTTACCTTTCCCTTGTGATAACTACAGTGAATGTTTCATATATTTGCCAGTGACACCTGGTAAGCATAGGCTGTAGACTAATCTAGCCAAAGTGCATTTTATATATATTTTATACACACACACACACACATATATATATATATATATATATATATATATATATATATATATATATATATATATATATATAATATATATATAAATATATATATGTGTGTGTGTGTGTGTGTGTGTGTGTGTGTGTGTGTGTGTGTGTGTGTGTGTGTGTGTGTATGTGTGTGTGTGTGTATATATATATATATATATATATATATATATATATATATATATATATATATATATATAGGGCTCCACTTCACATCACCTATAACACATTTGACTGACTGTAATTTATTTCACCGAGACCAAATCACCTAATTTTCAAAATACCAAAAACTCATTTCACTGAATCTCATTTCACTGAATTGTAAGCCATAGACATGATGTAGGTTTCCATTCACCTGTAACTTGCTTGTGCTAAAAAGAATTTCTGTACCTTACAGTGCTGACTGTCAGAATAATGATAGTCATGTAGAAAGTAGTGTTGTAGTGTTTTTAAATATGGGTATGTCTTTACCGTTTTTATGGGAAATATCGAAAGTAATATGGCAGATGTTTTGTGCATTCCCAGCAGTAGTGGCAGCATGTAGAGTACTGGCGGCTGGTGACTTCAAATTAAAGGGGGGCTGCAGGAGACAGCGGAATGGGTGGGGGCCAATGGGAAGGGGTGCGGCCAACTAGAAAGGGGTGGAGCTATGCTCAAAATCACAGCAACTGGAACTTTAATTAAATACGCTGCCCTAGGTGCCAAACCGTCATTATGAGAGTCCAATCAAGACAAAATGAAGTGTAGAAAAAAAAATATTTCAATGCATTGGCTACATGACAACTTACTTAATATCTAGATGGAAACACAAAGGTTGTGAGGCATGAAAAATTAAATTGCTTTTTAAATACATTACTGGAATGCCAGTCAAAATCAAGTATAAAATAAAACAAGCAGCACACAGCTCAAACCACTTCTCCTTGCACTGCAGTTCTAATTATAACTTATATTCAGCTTTATAAAATTACCAAGTAACATGCTGAAAGTAGCAATCTCTGTGATACCCCCACTTATAAAAATGTTTCTTATCCAAAAAAGACCTGCTGCCTGACAACAACTATCTACTTGTTTCATGGGGAACACATGATCATAGTAAAAAATGAACAGCGAACAAGAAACAAGCTCAAGATAAATTGCTTAAAGGATTATTGCACAAGTTATGGACCACACATGATAGATTGGCATTCTGTTTAGTTTACGGGTAAAGCCTGCAAAGATAACTGCAAGTCTCCAACAAATGTAATGAGCTTTTGAAAATACTGTAATCCTGTCCTTTATTTCAAATACTGCCATATGCATTTCAATACCTAAGGCTTATACGTTATCTAGTTATGTAAATATTCTCTGCATGGCAACAATGAAAAGGCTTTCAATGTTGGTAATTCTTTGACAGTATGCTTATTAAAGCTTACTTGCATCTTACAATCTCTGACAAGCTTACCTGATGGTCAGTAAAGCATTGCTACTTTAATACAGAGCAACAGGGCACTGCAACAGCATGCATTTTCTGAATAATAATAATCATAAATCAACAGTATAAAATATGACAGAAAACCAGAACATTCTGCAAAATCAAGGACAGATGAAAAGCCACGGTCTACCTTGGATGGGGGAATACTCTGCACACTTACACTGCATAACTGCTCCTTGCCTTGCTTGGACACATCAAGAGCCACTACAATGGGGAGTGGAGTGCAACAAGTAGGCCACAGTTTGAAATGTCTCTGACTGACGGTGATGGCTCTGACACTCATACCTCTCAACCTCAGAGCAAGAAATCTGGACAAAGCCATACATAAAAGTGGGAAACAGGCCCAAAAATAAAGACAATGTTTAAATATTGCTCTTATAAACTTAAAAAGATAATAGTAGTAGGTCTTGCATTAGTACGAATTTTCTGAAGGGTATGAAATCTGAAACTCAAATGTCTGCCATCATTTTCTAACTTCAGTCATTAATGATTTGCTACTAATTTGCCAGAAAACCACAATTTTATGAAAACAGACAAAAATGTTATGCAAAAATATAAAATTGCCACACAATACAGCTGGGAACCTGTCAAAGAAGGGACACCTTTTTAAAATTAGTACTGTTAACTTGAGCAACTAACAAAATAAGATCATCTACATGCATTTCTGAAATAAAAGTAATCTATAACTCTGATCATTACAGTTATTTATAATTGTAAACCATCCAAGTTTTCTTCCAAAATTGCCATTTTGCAGAGGGATTATTAGGGGGAGAGCAACATTTTGAGCCAAAATTGGGGACAGTTGAGAGGTTTGGATATTCCTAATTCTATAAATTGATTTATTTGCATGTACCTCTCAACCTCTTAATGCAGGAAATCTGGTTAA
>NC_056746.1:661489754-661572254 GCF_019279795.1 Protopterus annectens
TTTGCAGATGACTGCAAGCAAGGAGCAGTCATTGTATCTTCAAATGAGTTATCCACTCTGTGGGAAGGTTTGTCCCAAATGCATAACTGGTGCCAAAATCATGGATTGAAACAAAGTACCAAAAAAGGTGTTACTGTATGCATTGAAATGTCAACTATTACAGGGAGCTACAACATTGACAATATATCCCCAACAGTTGACCCAGTTGTTTGGCATTTGGGTTGTTATGTTGACAGTGACCTAACTTTTGATCAGCATATGTTCATTGTTGTAAGAATGTCCTTCTATATTGCACAGCTTATAAACAAAGGGGTTCTGTCTAGACCTAAGGGTGCCATTATCCCCCTTTACTCAGCCCTCATTAGGCCAGTCATTGAATATAATGCTTCCTTTGCATATATCTGTCCAGACATATGTAACAGCTGGAAAGCCCACACAGATACTTTACTAAAGGGATACAAGGCCTAAACAACATATTCAACATGGATCGCCTCAAAGCCCTGTCACTATATTCTGTATCATACAGACAGCTAAGATGTGACTTGTGCCTGGCATACAAAGCATCCTGTGATCCAGTACTGATGGATTTACTGCCATCAGCCAGTCAAATGGCATAATAAATACTTGATTTAGAGATCTAATCTCTACTGTAACAGCAACAGAATAGTTTGGAGGGACAGGTATATCTCACAAAGGATACCACTGCTCTGGAACAGATTCCCCGTCCACATAAAACAAAGTTCATTCCTGCCCATATTCAAGAGCAACTTGGATCTGTGTACGGGAAAAAGAAACTTTACCCCAGGACTGCCTCCTCTACCACTAATGGACAGAGGCAGCTCCTGAATGTTTTATCCCATGTATGAATTCCCTCAAATTATCTGTGGTATGATATCAATTCTTCTCATTAGCCATAATATATAATTATCAGTCATGGTATGGTTTATGCCAATCTCTAACCAAATGGGATGGGTTATTTAAAGCAAAAAAAGGTTAACTGGCTAGGGTTAGAATGACCCACAAGATCAGATACCTTAGTACTTACCTATGAATCTATAAACAAAAATTTCAAGTGCTGCATGGATTATGTATTTACATTTGCATATGTGGGTTTGCATGATGCTTTTCATTGTATCAAGGCTAGTAGCCTTATAGTGTTTTCACTGTTTTTGGGAGTGGTACCTATTTTGTCAATTCCTAGATTCATAGGTGTGTATTAGGCAAACAATGACTAGGGCCTTTATAAGCCTAACCTTTTAACCAAATCCGACCCACAAATTTGATTTACATTTGATTTATAGGCGGTAAGTTACGGATTGCCTGTCCATCAGAGACATAGGAGCCAGACCAGAGGTGAATTTCCAATTACCCATCCATTGATCCAAATTGCACTTAAATAGGGATAGGGTGGAACTCTGCTTCACATGGATGGGAGACTGTTCCAGAGAATGGGAATTCTCTGAGAAACATATCTGGTACTCGCCAAGATGTCCTATTTGTGTCAGAATCAAAATTTAGGTCTTTTAATCTAGTAGTTCTGATGCTGTTTGTTTTGCGGATGTGCAAAAGATTCATAATAACAGGGTCCAGGGATGCATTGCATGCTGAGAAAAGATCATCTCTCAGAAGTCTGTATGATACCAAGTAAAGAAACAGGCTTTTGAGGTGATTGGCATAGGACATTGTGTTTGCTCTCTATATTCTTTTTGTAAGGAACATTTGTGGACATTCCAGTTTCTGCATGTCAAGTCCAGTCCATAATGAAGTGGCATTATACACTAATGAGGGCCAAGTATAGTGGTATGATGACCTCTCTGGACCTAGATGCCATGCCCTTAAATATGAGTTGAGAAACATAGAAGGATTTTCTTACTAACTTGGACACATGTTGGTTGAAGGCTAGGTTACTATCTATATGAGTTCTCTGATTCCTGACTAGTGACTCCACTTTTAAGGGTGTTTTATTGGAGACATAGTTACCTGAGGTGGCATACTTCCCCAAAAGTACTGTAATGGATTTCTTGGTATTGAGTTCAAAGTTATAGCTTTGGCACCAAGTGTTTGCCTGTATTAAACTTTTCTGAAGGGTTTTCTCATGTTGGGGGGAATTCAGTGACTGCTCTCAGTTTGAAATTAGCCACAAACTTGGAGAGCCAGAGGCCTTTGATATTGGCTTTGACATCTGAGAAGTAGATGCTAAACAGGAGTGGACCTAGCACAAAGCATTGGATTCTACTGGTGACCAGTGTCTTTGTGGAGGTGGCCTCACTGATGCTAAAGTCTTGGGTCCTATCAGTGAGCCAGCCAGCTATTCAGTGTGTTATAGCTAGATTTAGACCTACTTCTATAAGTTAGTTGACAATGCCAGAGTGGCGTATTGTATCAAATGCCTTAGCCAGATCTAGTTAGGCAGTATGCACCATTGTCCGCTGGGTTCCTATCTCATGATCGAAAATTGTAAACGGCAAACACGTATTGAGTGAACCCGATTGGTCGAAATGTCGAAATGTCACATGTGTAACATGAAAATCGCCATAGGGAATATTTTCCCTTTACTTCAATGCAGTGCGATCTCGGAGTAGGAGTATTTAAGTAGCGGGCGTGTGGGGGCACATCCCCCCACATGGGGGGTGCAGGGGGATTGCTCCCCATGCCTACAGCATTTAGGTAAGTATAGTTTTTTATTTATTTATTTTTATTATATTTTTGAAATTTCAAACATCGCTCATATGGTGTCGACCATATGGTGTTCGATGTTTGAAACTTTCGAAAATATAATATAGACCCTTTTCCCTTCATCCATTGTCTTAGTGACCTTTGTAAAGAAATCCACCAGATTCAGTAAGCATGATCTTCTTTTAACAAAGCCAAACTGGGATGGATAGAGTGCCTGGAAGTCTCCTATGCCATTCTTGAGAATTTCCATCTCCTATGTCATTGTTGATAATTTCCGTGATAATTCTTTCCATGGCTTTGCAAATAAGGCTCGTCAAACTAATGGATATGTAGTTTCAGGATCTGTTAAAAGTCCTCCCTTATGAAGGGGGATGATCATTACAGTCTTACATTTACGTGGCACAAAACCTGTTTTTAGGCTATAGTTAAATAATGACTCCAGGAGTCCTGATAAGGTGTATTTTAAACTTTTCAGGAAGCATCCTGGGATTATATCAGGGCTCACTGAGGCTGTATACTTGGATTTTGTAAGTGCAGCCAGTACATGCTCCCTAATTATAGTTGGAGGGGTTATGTTTGAGGGTGTTCTTTGGGGGATTGTTGGGAGTAAGTGAGGGGTAAAGTTGAAACTGAATTTGGCAGGTAACAGGTTTGATATGTCACCAAGCTTTACCTGGGAGCTGTATTATTTGGGATTATCCATAAGACTGGTAAATACCTTGTAACTGATTACAGATAATCCCTGAATGCAGTCATCAGGGGCTGCAAATAAGGTTTTCACAGAAAAGATCACAGGTATATAATCAGATGTGACTAGGGAGGAGGTAACAAATGAAGTAATGCAATTGGGGGGAACATTTATGAGAACAAGAAAATTAACACCTGGAGAACAGATAGGCAATTTGGTCATGTGTATTGGCATTTACAAAGTCCTGAAATTTATTGGTATATTTATTATTTATAGTAGATGTTTGCCAGTCTTTGTGCAGATAGCTGAAGTCATCCATAAGAAAGGTGTTTATTCTGCTGGTGAACATTTCTAACTGGTGAATGTCACTGATAAGAGAGGCAATTGGTTTGTTAGTTAACATTTATAATTGTTCAACTATTCTGAGTGCTCTGAAGGGGGGGTGTCACAGACAGGGGTATGAATCAGTTATAATGTGAAAAGTGATTTTATTCAGATTAACTAGGACTTCACCCATTTCTAGATTTGTGTTATTTGGAATCTGCTGGGAGACAGCAGGGTTGCAAATAAATAATAATTATACTCTTGTTATATGGAATCTGCTGAGAGACAGCAGGGTTACAAATAAATAATAATGATACTCTTGTCATGTGGAATCTGCTGAGAGACAACAGGTTTACAAATAAATAACAGTGATACTCTTCCACAGTTGCTGAAAGATCTGAATGCAGGATAGCCATCATACCCTGGAGTGCAAGGAGTGCTATCATTACAACAGAACCAAGGGTCTATAATTACACAAATACTGATGTCTTTGAGATTAAAGAAGGCCTCATGTTCAGAGATTTTTGTTGTTCAGGCTTCTGGCATTTTGCAGTACTACCTCAATATTATCCAGACTGGAATTATCTTAGAATATCCATCAGGTGAACTCTGCCTAAAAAGGCACAATGTAGGTAGCAAAAGTTTTTGCCAGTATGCAAAAAACAAGGATGAAAGATGCAGGTCATCCCTAGCAAAGCAAGTGGGTCTATTTACCATGTCATCCCATGCAGGCTCACATGGGAAACCCCTAGAATTATACCAGTTTACTAGCCAATAATGGAAAACAATTACTTTAGTCTTGAATTTAGGCCTCATTCTTGGTGAAGGTAAACCGCTATTTAGTGCCATAGCCTTGTTATCTGTGAACACATTGATGCAGAGCTCAACAATGTCTTTCTGCATCTACCCAAGGTGGAATTCCTAAGACAATTCATGGCAAGTACAAAGTTTTGATTTTATTGGAGGAGGTGCAGAGACCTAAAGGCCGTCCTAACATCCCTAAGCCTAGCACCAGAGGGCAGCTGTCACCCTATCCTCTGGATTATTTTTAATTTCAAAAAAGACAAAAGTACCTTATTTTGATTTGGAGCATTCTGTCTTGAGCAGAGGAGGTCAATTAATCCCCTTGCTTTCTGTGGCCTTCTATGTCTGGAAGCAAATCTACTTGCTTCCTGAAAGCTTTTCTCCAAAATCCTTTACTGAAAACATATTTCATAAGAGTTGAAACATCTTGATAAATAATGTGAGTTACAAAAAATGTAAAATATGAAATATCTTCAGTAGACAGTGGACTATATACTAGTGTTAACATCACATGCCTGTATCAATGGCCTGTCTGTAGATATTTTATATTGCAGATTTATGAAATAAAAGTGGTATTTTTAGTTGACATAAATTACTAGCATTACAATTAAGCAAAGGGTTACATCTCTGTAACAGTGCAAGATAGATCCAAGATATGAGTGGGAGAGTTGTTTGCCTGTTTGGGAACTTTCCAATGACGTATGACAAAAGAGGGTAGCCTACGGTAGTTCTGTGATACTGCATAATCTATCTAAATTATGCATATAATATCTTTATAATATTTCAAAACAATATTTATCTACAAAACCACAGATTTTAGGCGGCAAGTGTAAATAGCAACATTGTGTGCCTTATTGTTTTGCATAAGATAGCACCATTTGTTCATTTGTATGTCATACAGCTTTTATGAATTTAATACAGATATGAAAATATTTCTAATAGCTTTAATTGCTTAACCAAAGAGACATTTATATTTCAGAATGTTTCCACATTACTCAGCATGTTTTAATTTCATTCATTTTGCTAGCACCTACTATATGTATACACCATGCCCAACATGACAGTGTTGTATTCCATTTTTGCATTATTAATCTAAGCATTGAAATTATGTCATATTTCCATAACTTTTGTAAAAACTCCTTAATAACTCCATCACTGTACACCCAGTGCTGACCATTTCACTGTGTATGCATGCTAAATAATGTTGGCTTCTAGATGCCACCTTGCTGCCATAGTTTTCTGTTTGTATCTGCACTAGGATTATAGAAATTAGACAATGAAAACACAGAGAAGTATACTCATCTCAGGAGGCTAGAGAAGTCTCCTGTAAAGATAAGTATGCTCTTGCAGGATAAACAGGAACTCTTCTTTCTTGGTGTCTGTACTCTTACAGGAAACAGTTAAGCAGCATAAACAAGTTAATCCAAAGCAAATTTTCCAGATGGTCCCAGTGCAACCCTTTCTTTCTTCCTTGTCATCAACAGGAAAACTGGATGTTGTTATTGGATTTCAGGATGTCTGTGTACACATCATTATTGTCATGGAGGCCAGGAGGTTTCTACACTTTTCAGTAGAAGGCAGTTAACTTTCAAATCCAGATATTTCCATCTGGTTTCACTGTAGCCCCCAGGGTGTTTGGCAAATACATCTGTAGTCACAGTGTACCATAGGCTGCCAGAGGAAAAGTTGTTTCCATACCTCCTTGGCTCAGTCCTAGCCAAACCCACATCTGACAGTCTAGTTGCAGCTTGGGAGTCTCTGCTAAGTCTTTTCCAGTCACTGAAAATAACAGTGAACATTGCAAAGTTCCATTTAGAGTCCACATAGATACTACATTTTCACAGGATCCATCTTAGACACTCTATCCTGCAAAGCACATCCTCCTTTGGGCAGGATTAATCAACCTCAAGGCTGAAGATCTGAAAGTTGACTGGAGAGAAAGCACAACAATTCAAAAAATTTACTCTGGGGTCTAGCACTTCAAGAAGAAGAGGAAATAGATGGAGCTGAAGAACAATGGCAGAACATCAAAACAGCATGCACAAGGGCTATAGAACAGATATGCATTTGAGCATGTATGGAAATAAGGTACATAAGGAAAGCTGGTGGTGGAATCCAGAAATCCACAAAGTCATCACAAGAAAGAAGGAATGTAGGGAAAAAGAGGAAGATAGAAAAGACAGTTCAGGCTAAGAAGGAATACCAGCTGGCTAACAAAGAGGCTAAGAGAGGAGTTGCAATAGCAAAGAACAAGGCATTAGAGGCACTCAACCAACTTCTGGAAAGTGCCTCAGTGGATGGCACAAAGAAGTGTTATCTGATTGCAAAGCAAAGACAGAGATATAAAGAAGATAGTCAGACACCCTATATAAGGGATGCAAGTAACAATCTGCTTACCAGTCAACAGGAAATCAAAGGAAGATGTAAGATGTACTTCCTGTAGCTTCTGAATGAAGAAGACCCCACAGAAGATATACTACCCCAGACACAGCCTACAGTAAGAGAAGAGGAGGTGCTAACCCTAGAAGAAATATGAACAGCACTAAGGAAAATCAAGTCAGGGAAAGCAGCAGACTCAGATGAGGTCACAGCAGATATGATCAAGATGTTGGATGACCTAAGGGAGAAATGGCTCCTGAGGGTAATAACAGCAGTATGAAGAGAACGACCTATCCTAGATAAATGGAGAATAACTATGCTAGTGCCAGTGTCCAAGAACAAAGGGGACTGTGACTCCCCCATGCTGGGCCAGTAATCAAGGAGCCTGATTCCTCACCACTGACACTGGAGAGGGGCATTCACTTAGAATACAAATGGATACACTCAGTATTTCCAGATGCAAACCACTCTGCATTGAGCACAATTTCCCTTAAGAGCCCTCAGGGGACACAGTCAACCCGGGGTCTGGATTTCTCTATCTGTCTCCCTCCAGGTCCCCAGTAAGATTCCCCACTGGTACAGCTGTAGCGTTAGGTCCTCGGCTGAGTGTCCAAGCCAAGTCCTCCAGTACCCTCTCTGTGAAACAAGTGCTTCGTGTCCCCACCTCAAGTAGCTAGCACACACACTCTTTGAGATTTAATTTACACACACACACACACACACACACACACACACACACACACACACACACACACACACACACACACACACACACACACACACACACACACACGCACACATTTGGGAAAGGCTGACACAGATTTACCTGCTCTACCAACTTTGCCCAGACTATAAGATAGATTCAATGCCACCAGTCAGTTACTATAAGGCTCTTATAAGGGTACCCACTTATAGTAAGTAAAATTAATATTAATGCAAATGGTAATGTTGACCAAAAAGCAAGGCTTCCAGGAGTGGCAAGAGTTATCACCAAATAAATATGAGTGAATACTCTTAAAACCTAAATATTTTCTAAAAAGGACCAGCCACAATGAAAAGTTTAACTACATTTAATAATAAATAATAACAGAACAAGAAAATACTAACTATCTATTTACAGTAAACACCAGAGTTTCAATCATAGGGACTATTAAAATAACACTGATGGAATGTTTTACACAGTTATAGAAAGACAGTACTTCTAATCTCACTATGTTTCTTGACTAATCTAAGAATTACTGTTCCCTGGTTAAGTTACTTACTACCGCAAGGCAAGATGGGTGAGTGGTCCTTGTCAGATCCAAGACAGAATAAAGAATACTGAGAACAGTCTCCTACTAATATCTATTATTATTTCTGAGTTGATTACACAATGACATCACATCTGATCATCTGAATCTGTTTCCCGCACTCACCTACACTAGAAGTGGACAGGAGTTTAGCACCTAGGTGTTAGCATACACACAGATAGAGCTTTGCTCAGATCTCCTGGAAGTCATAAAACCATAAAACACTTCCCTTCTTCCTACAGGAGCTCCAACCTATTCTCTAGCAGTCATTGCTTTTCGGACTTTATTCAAAACTGTGGGATAACATCTTTATGGCTTAAACCATAAAGTAATTTAATTTCAAAAATATTTTGCAAAGTCAGGTGGATTAAGATTAACCTCTTCACTTCCAGTATATGCTGTTACAATGTATACATTTAAACAGTTACAATAATGCATGTACATCTCTTTTCCTTCCAGCAGGGCACACTGTTGATACATTTTAACACAAGCAAACCTCATAAATACATTTTCAGCACAAACATCTGTAAAAATCAGTTTGATATACAAATGACATATAATTATTTACAAAATTTCAGCTAGCTGTGCTGGCATATGTTACAAATCCACTGCCCCTATTTCTCCTGGCATGGCTGGCAGTACCTCCTATCATCAAATGGACATTCACAACGTTCGGTAGTAGAGATCCATCAAACTCCTATTATACTGCATGAAAGTTCTGGAGAGGGTGATAGATCAACAAATACACAGAATAATAGAAATTAAGATTAGAAATGAACAGTTCACATTCAGATCAGGATGCAGCACAACCAACCCAATGTTTGCAGTGAGCCATATACTTGAGAAGAAGCTAGAAATAAAGAAAGAGTCCAACTGTGTATTCCTAGACTTGGAGAAAGCATATGATAGGGTCCCAAAAAAGCTGATTTGGACAGTCCTGTGGTGGTTTGAATTCCCAAAAATATTAGTAGAATTATGGCAAGCTATGTACAAGGACCCAATGACTCAAGAACAAACAGCTGTGGGTCTTACAGAAAGGTTTCCATTGAGAGTGGGTGTGCATCAGGGTTCAGCTCTAAGCCCACTGCTGTTCACACTAGTGATGGACTACACTAACAAACAGGCAGAGGGGACAGGTAAACAAAGTTGCTGTATGCAGATGATGTGGCATGGTTTACTATCGAAATCTTGATGTTTAGAAAAAAAACAACATATTTTACATCGAAAGACAATGTCAAATTCTTGCATATTAAGTAGATGAAAATGTTGAATCGGATAAACGAATTTAGCAGATATGACATTTTTGCCAAATATCAAATGTGATGTCCATAGAGGTGCAATCGTAAGTTTAACTCCTACAGTTGAATTCACGTTTTTGGAGGGAGGCAGGCCCCCTTGCGCCCCCACACCCCCTGCAAACTATATATTCCAACTCTGAGATTGCACTACAGTGAGAAAATGGGTAAATATCCCAATCCACACTGTACCGCGATCTCTATTCATAACATCAAGCACATATCAGAACATGCACGGTGGCATTTGCTGAAAAGGACTCCTGCTTAATTAACATTTGGGAACATAAGAACTGGCCAACTGCCATTCTGCATTCCTGTACTCGCCGAACCTTCATTCTATATTTTAATAGTAAACCTGTGGTACTATAGGCAGACTCTGAGCAAAAAAATTCAGCAAAGGGCAAAGGAATGGAGTACATAATTGAAGGCACATGGGATGAACCTGAGTACAGATATGGCAGTTGTAATGTCAATAAATGGGTGAAATCAGAAGAAGATAAAAATTAAGATAGAAGAGAAATAGTGAAACAGATTATCAGCTTCAATTATCTGAAATGAGTGGCTGAGGAGAAATGAAGTCCAAATGAAGATGTCAAAGCTAGAATCAGCAAGCTTGGAGTCAACTGTACAGAGTGTCAATGGAAGTGTATGACAGAAGAATGCCAAAGAAGATGAAAAGTAAGGTGTACAAAACAGTGGTGTAACCAGTACTACTGTATGGTACAGAAACCTGGGTAGAAAAGGCAGAGCTATTGAAGAAGCTAGAGGTGATGGGGATGAAGTGCCTGAGATGGGGGTAGTATGGACATTGTCGGGCAGATGAAGAAATGAGGATACCAGAGCAGAAGCCAAAGTATCTCCAATTGCAGTAAATGTCAGAGTAGATTATAGTGGTTCAAGCACATGTGCAGTAAAGCAGAAGACAGCTTGGTGAAGAACATTTGAGACTGACAGGAAAAAAGCAAGACGAGACAAGGCAATCCATCAAAGGGATGGCTGGATTGTGTGAGCGAAGACCTGTGACAGTCAGGTATGAGTGTCAAAGAAGGTACTGGAGTGGCACTGAATAGGGAGAGATGGTGACAAGTAAAATAGCATCTTGACATCATGTAGAAAATGGGAAAAAAGGGGTTGATAATGATGATAATGGACATGTTTGCCATCTCGCTTGGACCCATAACATAATGTGAAATTCCTTGCATATAATGTTGCATCCTGTGTTGTTATGTTTCTCAGGATACCAACACCAGTAACCAAACAGGGAACACCAGAAGAACTTCACACTGCACTTTACTGAGGAACAGTAGTCAAGCATTTTTATCCAAATGGACTTCATCAGAAATACTGATACATTAAAAATAAACTTAAATATTCAAACCAATCCAATTAACAATCAATCAGCTCTTAAAATAACAGACATTAATAATATAGAAAAATCAAAACTTTCTTGTGTATATAATACATTTTGTTTAAAAAAAAATTAGTTTTAAAACCTTTTGCTTTAAAATATTACTTCCTAAAAAATAGCACATTATAAAAACATTTTTAACACAATGCAAAAGGTTATGCCTCCAAACTTTTCAGTTTTAATACAGAAACAACAGAACATGCTTCATTTAAACTGAGATAGGTTTGTGTTTTCAAAATCAGTTGTCAAATGAGCTCCCTAACCATTAAATGTTCTTCTGTAATCCTACCTCTCACATATTTTTGTAGATGTTCAGTCACCATATATTTAAAATAATGGTTAGGACAATCCTTTATGTGTCTATATAATGCATTAGATTCCCTACATTTCCTAATGTCCCTTTCATGTTCATATATCCTGTCTTTCACCTTTCTTAAGTTTTTTTCTGTATAAAACACAGGACATAACTAGCACCATGCCATGTAGGCAACCCAATTGGTCTCACAATTAAACCAACCTTTTACCTTAACCAGTAGTCCATTTAAAGTAACCATGTCACCTACTGAAACAAATTTATACATGGAGCAACGGTCATTTTTGAACATGCCTAATCTATTATTTTTCCCAGTACCATGAATCCTGGAACTTCTTTCCATCAAATGTTTAAAACAAGTGTTTTTTTTAAAGACAATAACTGGATAATCATCCATCAATTTCCTTAAGTGACCATTTGATGAAATAATACTCCAGTAGTGTTTAATAATATTACCTATCCTATAGGTATGCAATGTAAATGTTATAACAGGGGGGTTAGAAACATCCTTTTTAGCTAATAACTCATTAATATTGCTTTCATTTGGACAATTAATATGTCCATTTGACTCCTCATTGTGATTCAGTAAAGGCTTGTATATTTTTCTATACCTTTTGTCAACTGCTTCATCCCTTATAGGCAAAATGAATTCCATTGGATAACCCTGCTTGACAAACATATCCAACAGTTTTTCACATTGAGTGAGAAAAATGCCATCATCTGACATCATTCTGGCTAGTCTAACCAATTGTCCTTTTACTACAGATTTCTTTTGAAATCTAGGGTGCCAGCTATGAAAATGCAAGTAACTATTAGAAAATGTTGATTTATGATGTAAATTGGACACAAAACAATTTCCTTCATAATCTTTGGAAATTACAATGTCTAAAAATGCAATACTATCATAATCGATAGAATGAATAAACCTCAAAAATGAGGTAGTAGAATTTATATAGTTTAAAAACTCTAATAACCTTCCCTTGTTGTTATTCCATACAATAAAGATGTCACCAAAAAGCATGTATAAAAGGAAAAACAATTATAGTAGGGGGTATTAAACAAATTGTTCTTTTCCCAACAGGCCATTGTCAAATTGACAAAACTGGGGGCACATGCTAACCCCATTGCTACCCCCTTAGCTTGTTTAAACAACTGACCTTCAAAATACAAAAATTTATTACATAACACAATATTCGTTAAATTAACCAAAACATTAATTCAGTCTGTACTCAACTCCTGGGAATCAATCAAAACATTTTCAAACCATCTTAATCCCTCTTGGTGGGAAATAACTGAGTAAAGGTTACAAACATCAACTGTGACCAGTATAACATTCTTATTAAACCTAATTGCAGATAACTTAGTCAGAAAATCCCATGAATCATGACAAATGTGTGGAATGAAAGAAACCGTATTTTTAAGACAGTTGTCAATGTAGTTTGAAATAAAATAAGTTTTGCTCCTCTTCCCATCGACAATTGGTCTGAGTGGAGGGTTGACTTCATTTTTATGAATTTTCAGGAATACCAAAAATCCCTGCAATAACCAGACAACTGTTATACAAAAAAAAATATTCATCTCTATTAATTTGCCCTTGCATTAACATATCATGCAATTCCATGTCTACCTTCGCATATGCTATAGTCAAGTCATTTCTAGATATTTGAATATAATCTTCAGTAAACAGTATAGCATTCATTTTATTATTGTAATCAGACATATCCATAATAACAACCCCCACACCCTTGTCCAGTTTTATAATCCTAAGTTTTTTTATCATTTACTATATCCCATAGTGTATCTCTCTCCTCTTTGTTTAAATTGTAACATGGTTTGGTCAATGTCTTACTAATAACTATCCTAATATCCATATCACATAACTGTTCAAAAATAGATAGTGTGTTGTTAACAGGTGGATTAAATAAACTACCCCCAGATTCACGAAAGCTTGCACAGAGTGCAAGATGAGTGTAGGAGCTGAAGCCGGCAATATGTCTGCTGTGCTATCCAGGAACAGCCATCAGGGGCGTGCACGAGAGCTGCTAAAGTTACTCTTGCACGGACAGCGTCATGGTATGCAAATTACCTCATTTGCTGGTGAAAGCCATGCAAATGAGGTAAATTTGCGATCCAGGAAACACTAACCTGTCCATGGAAGATTAGTGCTACCTGCAGAAATGTACTCTATTGGTAACGAAGTACATTTCTGCAAATAGCTAAACAGAGCTATGACAGCTCCAAATAAAGGATGCATACAGTTGAGGAAGCATGCCAATGGCCAAATATAAGGCCATTGGCATTTTAAAATGTTTAAAAATATAAACATTTAACTTCCTCCCCAATCTCTGATGTTTAAGCATAGCCGCAGCACCACGCAAATGTGCAGTGCTTATAAAAACAAGAAAATAATTTAAAAAAAGCCAAAAATAGGCATTTTCAATAAAAAGCTTATTCTGCCATGCAGGTGAATGGCAGGCTGAAGACAACATGGCTACTGACTAGTGGTTGCTAAGGGAGGGAAGCTCAGTGTGAGAGATGTAACCATGCATTACTAGACAATCCTATGCAAATGAGGATAAGGATAGTGAATCCCAATTTTCCCCAGCATGTGAGGCATGTCCCAAGAATGTAAGATTAGGAGTAGGTGAGTGAAGACTAGAATATAGGTGACATCCATGGCCGGCCTTAGGCATAGGCGAACTAGACGACCGCCTAGGGCGCCGTACAGGCCAGCCTTGTAAAGGGCGCATTGTGCATTTATTTACTTTTTTTTTTAAGTTTGCGCTCTTCTTGGTACTGAAACTGGAGGGTGGGGGAGGCGAGGCTAGCACCCTCCCACTTACAGCTGTAGGTTAGCCAGGAGGCTAAAAAAAAAAACGTTTCGTTTACAGTGTAAGAATCTTCTCTTTTAAAGCGAAACCTGCATGCGTGCGTCACATGCAAACGTCATACAAAAGCAATCTGCAGTCCCGCGCGGAATTTAAGCCAGGCTGCAGTTCAAAAGAAGAGTTGTTGTCTGTGTCTCCATGTGTGGCCGTTTGGGTTATAAAGACGGTAAGTGTATGTGCGTTTATGTGTAATTTAAACTGTTTATTTCTGTATGAGAATGTGTGTGGGTATGTACGTATGTGTATGGAATTTAAATTTGTTGTTCTGTTTGTTGTTCTGTTTGTATGAGATATAAAGTGTGTGTGTTACTGTGTGAGAGTAGGTGTGTGTGTGTATGGAATTTAAACTAGCCGTTCGTTCCTTTGAGAGTCTTTGTTGCTGTGCAAGAGAGTAGGTGTGTGTGTGTTGCTTTGTGAGAGAGTTGCTGTATGTGTGTGCTGCTGTGGCAGAACAGAGAAGGTAGGTGTGTGCATAATTTAATCTAGTAGTATGTATGAGAGCAGAATTGGAGTGTGTGGAATTCAAAGTAATCGTTAGTTACTGCATGAAAGAGAAGGGGTGTGTGTGTGTGTGTGTGTGTGTGTGTGTGTGTGTGTGTGTGTTTTGAACTGGCTTCTAATCTAGTCCAGGACCGGTTCATTTTTTCATCTGTAGCTTGCTTTGTTCTGTGGCATGAATGTTAGTTCAGAACTTCAGTAAAGGGAAATGACAGATAAAGTTTGATGACTGGAATAAAACATACAGCCTAAAAAAATGATCAGCAGCTCCAAAAGAGTAGATCGGAAGGTTTTCTTAGTGGGATGGCAAAAGCCGATAATTTTTCAGTAGACTGTTACAATACAGAAAGGCAGTGGAGGACTCAAGTTTAATCCTGTAGATGGTGCTGTAAGATTCGCTGGGTACACCAGGAGTGTCTTCATGAGGGAAGTATTTTCAAACTGTGAGTACTTGTCTATGTAGTATTTCAGTTGTAGAGCTTTCTTCACATATTTTTTTGATTTACATCAGGTGAAAGTTAAACAAATGTGTTTGGGAATATAAAACTAGCAAAGAGGTTAAAGTAGCTGTTGGTAAGAATTAGAAATAGTGTGTAGAGTAGATGTTTTTCTCTGTAGTTTCATATTTTAGGCTGTTCAGTTCACTGTGTAACTGCTGTAACCACTTGCAAGCTTCTCAGTATACCATTCAACTGTCCCTGATTTTTACTCTAATTTTAGTTCTTTTCCTCTTAATCCTTTTCAAAAATGGTGAGTTTTACAGACCATATGCTACACTTAAAATTGCAGATTTCATTTACTTGATAAATTAATTCACATGTGAATTTGATCTGAAGATGCCTCAGATTAATTGTACTATATATTAAAGATGCAGCATGCCCCTGACTATTTCTGGAATTGTTCCTGGTAATTTTGTTGAAAGTTCTCAGTATGATGCAGATGTAAGTTTACAGTTAAGTCTCATGTGCTACTGTAACAGTAGTGCATTTAGCTGTAAAGCAGAAGCTGATTGTAAAATGGATGCTTAGAATTTCAATACTAAACCTTAACTCTATTGCTTTTGTTAAATACTTGAAACTTTAGACAGTCATTGTAGGGCTTAGTTTTTTAGCACTGTAAGCAGCCAGTCAGTTGTATTTATATCATATAAACAGTTTTTCTATGAAGCTGCTTCTTTACTAAAATGAATCATTTTCTATAGTGTTTATAATTACTGTACTAAATAATTCTTTAGTACATCACCAATTAATATAGTTTATGCCACTAATCTCTTTACCATCATGTAGGACTGCTTTTGGTATTGCAATGTGGAGTTTTAAATATGCAGTATTTTTAATGTGATTTGTGACACTTAGCAGAGGTGTATCCGTGTCACTCATGGCTTGGTCTGAAGCAACAGTATGTGTATGTAATAATAGCGTAGTTGGTGTGACATGAGCTGCAGAAGGCCGTGTTAAAAGTAATCTGATATAGTAAGTTGTAGTAATATATGTGTGTATGTATCCTGGAGACTGTTATGTTGATCAGCTTCAGTTGAGTTGAGACTGTAGTCTTTTTCTATTTCTGTTGCCAGTTTATTTTTGATTGAGAACGAGTAAGTCACTTAGTTATTAGTTGCTCATAAACATGTCCATCAGTGGGGCACATTCTTTTTTATCAACGCTGTCATCTGATAAAGAACCATTATATATGGTAGGCATGAGAAACCACTCATGAAAAGTGGTCAGATACTGGCAAATAAATGTCTTATTTTTATGAAGGAAGAGTCCTCCATAAATACATATTGTCCTCTAAGAGTTTACTGTTGTGCCAGGAAAGGGGGAAGCTTGTCTGTTTCTCATAATTTGTGGTTTTCTGGCAAATCAGGGAGTACTGAAGTCACTAAATAGCAATGCAAGCAAAACTATCCCTATTTTTTTGGCCATTGTATCCACATTATTTTAGGCTCTGTCCAGATTTTTTGCACTAAGAGGTTGAGAGGTATACATACCTCTCAACTGTCCAGATTTTTGCCCTAATCCTCATAAAAGTTATGGTTTTCTGGCAAATCACTGAGGATTGAAATAAGTAAATGCCAAACATTTGAGTTTCAGCCCTCATTTCCTTCAGAAAATGAATGCTAAGACAAATGCTGTTATTCTAGCAACTTTCTATGTCTAAGAACAATATTTATAATCTGTCCCTGTTTGGGTGGCCTTTGACCCCCCCCCCCCGATATTTTAGGCTTTGTTCAGATTTCTTGTGCTAAGAGGTTGAGTATGGAGGCATGGTATGTAATGTCCTAGTTGCTGATTTATTTGTTGCATTTTAAGAGGGTATAGGGGTTTTATGCTCCTTAGTGTGCCATCCTTTGTTTAAGATGCCTAGTTACTATGAACTTGTATGTTTCTACCATTTTTTCTTTAATGCAACGTAGGCAATTAATTCTTCAAGGGCAGCAACCACTAAATTTGTAGATGGAACAGTGAAATGTAAAGTTCTTTGTCAGTAATAGCATCTTCATTAGTTACAAATCTCTCTAATGTAGAATTATTCAGATGATGTTTACTTTTACAGAGATTGTGCTTATTGACTGATACTGTTTGAGGGGCCTTTTATGGTTAAAATGTTCTGAAATGGGCAGTTTTGTCATTATTGGGTCATACATTTTGTTTCATTATGGAAACATGTTCAAAACTACACATTTAACACACTGTAAGAAGTGTAAATGTTTTCAGTGTGCAACTAGCTGTTTTTTGTTTATCAAATGGCACACTGTGTTATAAAATCTGAAAGCAGTGTTAATAGCATAATTGCCTTTGGCGCAGAAGCCTGTGGATTCCACTCCCACACCATGTAGATGGAGTGCTGATATGCAGTGCCCATATTATTGTTGATTATTTGATGCATTATAAGGAGGGATAGGGGTTCTACACTCCTGAGTATGGCCTTTTGTATGAGATACCTAGTGATTGTGAACTTGTTAGTCACTTCCTATTGCAATATTACCAACTTAACACATTTTTATTGTAATATAGGCAATTAATTTTTCAAGGGCAGCAGGCACTGAATTTGTAGATAACATTGATATGTAAAGTTGTTTGCCAGTAGCAACCTCTTCATTAGTTACAAATTTCATTAATGTGGAATTCAGAGGATTTTACTTCTGCAGAGATTGTGCGTGTGCATTAATATTGGTGGATTGTAATGACAGAAGTCTTGAGTGGCCTTTTATTGTTGAAATTTTTTGAAATGGGTAGTGTTTGGTTCATAAATTTTGTCTCGTTGCTTAAAAGAATGTTTATACTACAAATTTAAAACATATTCTAACAAGTGGTGCTGTATTATACAAGGAATATAATTCAATACAATCAGGAAAGTGAATTAAAGAATAAATACATGTATGCATGTCCCTAAAAAAATGTGCAAGGAGTCTGTTTTGAAAACAGCCCAAAGGTAAACTTAATTCTCCAGCAACCAGATGCATTTCTATGAATGTGGGTTTTCATGCTGTTTCAATGAATATGAGTTTTGCCATTTCAATGAATGAGAGTTTCAAGGGCAGACAAGTTTACTGCTCATGCTAAGTCTGTTTTCATTGTGAGACTGTATTGTTTGTTTAGCAAGTGGCTATCTGTGTTTGTGCTATTTTGTTTCAATATCTGTAATCATTGTAGAAGCACATAATAGAACATATTCATGGTAACTGGTGAGATAACCAAATAATGGAACAGTGGAATGGCTGAGGAGGGGGCAGGGGTTGCTGCAGGAGGGGCTGCCCTGGGGTGGTGGTCTAGTACCCTTCCTAGAACCCTATTTGACCGTGATCTGGCTCTTGTATATAAAGTAGAAAATACATATGCAATGATAGCTGCAGTATAACTACATAACAAGGTATCTTTTTCTTATGCATTTAAATTAATTTAAGGAAATGACTGGAGTGGCCTTATTGGGGAATGACCCAGTGGGCGTGGCTCGAATAGGGGTGTTTCATGAGTGTGGTGTGGGTGGAGCTTAAGGGGCACTTGAGCACTACTTCGCCTAGGGCGCCATTTCGGCTAAGGCCGGCCCTGGTGACATCATGAGGGGGTGTGTCAGACAGGCTGTAAGCTAATTGGAGCACAGTGGCTCGTGTTTGCCCTAAGTTGCTCAGGATTGCAAAGAGGCGTGCCTACAGTTGTCCTATTTGAAAACCTCAAACCCAAGGTGCACACTGTTAAAAGATAGGCAACTCCTTGCAAACATGCACACAGCATGTGCACATGTGTGTGCGCATTTGCGCTTGTTTGCATGGCTCTGCCCCCCAGGCGGAAATAGAAAGGCAAAAGGAAGGAAAAGAAGTGGTAGGAAGTTAACCAAGGAGAACTAGCAGAGCTGCCAGGTGAAATATATCAGAATCAGCCAATTACACAGGCAGCAGACTAGCCCAGCCCAGCACAGCACTTTAAACTCTGCAAACACCATTCTCCCCTGTTTTTTCTCAAGAACTCTGCAACACTGCAGTATACAAAGAGGGAAAGCTTAAAAAGCTTAGGTCAGACAAAATGTTAGGGGCTGCTCATGCTATCATAAACAAACATGTGCAAGGTGCTGAGGGTGGTGATGTGAATGCTGCTGAGCAACCCACAGTGAGAAGATGGAGAAGAGTGTACAGACCCAGGGTAACCTACCAGGGGCTACATGAGCTGGAGATAGTTGAGCGCTATAGGGTGCACAGAGACCTCCTACAGCATATTGTTGAGCTGTGCCAGCCACGCCTCACACACAGAACCAACAGAGGGGAACCCATCCCAGTGGATACCAAAGTATGTGTTGGCCTAAGAATACTAGCTGCAGGTACCTTCCAAAGACCAACTGGTGATATGATGGGGATTTCACAGGCATCAGCATCCAGTGTACTCCACCAGTTCCTGGATGCCATGTTAGTACATGTCGGTGACCACATATATTTCCCAAACACCCGTGAGGCATTGGCCAGCAATATGCATCTTTTTCACCAAATAGCACAATACCCTGAGGTAGTGGGTGCAATAGACTGTACGCACATATGCATCAAAGCACCACCCAGTGAGCAGGGTAGGGTCTACATCAACTGCAAGGGCTTCCCCTCCATCAACTGCCAGTTTGTGTGCGATGCCCAGGGCATAATAATGATTGTGTGTTCTGGATGCCCTGGAAGCTATCACGATTCCCACATTTGGCATCTGACCCAGCTGTACCAGTTATTTGCCAATGGGGACATTCCCTACGGTCACCTAGTAGGGGATGCTGGATACGCACTGAAGCCATGGCTTGTGACACCCATCAGAAATGCACACATACCTGAACAAGAACTCCATAATGAGGCACACGCACAAACAAGAATCATAATTGAGCATGTGTTTGGGATGCTCAAGTCACGGTTCCAGTGCCTGGACACATCTGGTAGAGCCTTGCAGTACTCACCAACTACATGTACCCAAATTGTTATGGTATGTGCCATGCTACACAATATGATCCTGCGGAAACAGCTGCAGCAGGAACAGCATAGGGCAGGGCCAAACAGCCCCCCACCATTGCCAAGGCCTGCAGAGGCACAGCACGACTCAGGGGAGGAACAACCTGAGCCTGCCCCAGTAGGCAGAAGGAGGCATGCCCAGCATGCCCTGGCCTTGGCAAAGAGGCAACGCATAGCACATACACTGACTCAGTAGGAACCCTGGAAATGACACCTCTCTCTGACTCACACATACAGTAAAAGGGATGCCTAACTTGACACTACCTGTTTTCAAACATGTATATGGAGTGTACTATGTGCATCTGACATAGGCAGCCCTGCAGCACCACCTGAGGCATGAGTATCCTATTTTAAGCAATATAAAGCACTGCTAAGCACATTTTACCAGTATTGAGCATATTTAAATACACTTGCTCGTAGCTGTGCACTGCGCTAACCAGCGCAACATCAGGCAATGTTGGGCAACACTGGGCAAAGTTGGGCAACGTTGGGCAAAGTCGAGCAAAGTCGAGCAAAGTTGGGTAAACACGCTTACACCTGCTTTACTGTTCCTTAAACAGTCA
Source organism: Protopterus annectens (assembly GCF_019279795.1). Lineage (NCBI taxonomy): Eukaryota > Metazoa > Chordata > Ceratodontiformes > Protopteridae > Protopterus > Protopterus annectens. Next base: position 661,510,356 of record NC_056746.1, read on the forward strand.
GTTCTGCCCAGCAGGAAAATAAAAATCAGTGACAGGGCTCGAACTCAGGATACTGTGCACTATAGTCACAGTACTGAACCACTAAGCCATGATAGCATTTTACTGGCACAGACACAACTTAAGTCACTCACACATACCAGTTGGGGGGGGTCACATACCTAACAGTCACAGCCAGCAGGACAGTTGTGGACAAACGCAAACTCAAACAAATGCTGTATCATGCCCTCTGAAGAGGCCTATGGGTAACCTCCCCCCAGGCCTATGCAGACAGGTAACAGCAGGCCAGGCAGTGTGATGTGGGTTGGATAGGCTATAAAAACACAAACTAATATGCGTGTAATTGGAAGCTAAGGTCTGTAGTACAGTGGTATACCTCAAGCCAGTACGATAGGCAACTTTACAGATTGAAATAGAGTACCTGACATAGCAGTGCAGTCCTAGCAAATGTTTGTAAGTGTCAGGTGTACCCCTCATCCTATGTAAACCCACAGTAACAATCAGGTGTGCCCCCTCCAGGTAGAAATGTACAAATAATAGCTGTCCCCCCTGTATGTAGAAATTTTGATAAATCTATGCAAATTGACTCATGGAAGCCCTGCAGGCACAGCGTGCTTCCTGTTGATGTACAACACAAAGGTGAGCCCTGAAGTAAAAACCAACTTGACTTTTCACACACATATAGTATACATGCCCATAGTGGGCATGCTCACACACTTAAAAACAAATTTAGCAAATTTCAGTCAACAACATACTGAAAGGTCATACTGGGCATGCTCACAAACTCAAGCAAATGTCAGTCAACAACATACTGAAAGGTCATACTGGGCATGCTCACACACTTAGGCCATGTCTGAGTACAGCAGTGGGCCACACATATCTGGCAGTTGCATTTCTTACTCCAGACACATGTCACTATTCACCAATCCTGCCTTCCACACACAGTGATATGAACAGACCCATATAATATATTGGACCCCTGTCATAATCAAACTATGTAATACAAGTACTTAAGTTGTTCAAAGAAAGTTAAAATCCAAAGAAGATAAATAAATCTCTGATCAATATCATCAAGAAACAATGAGCACTCCTGACATTATCCAAGCCAAGCTCTGCCAAAAATATTGCCAAAGATTCCATAGAGAACCATGAACTTTCTTTAGCTATGTCATAAATATCAATGTAAACTCATATATGTTCTGAGTTAGTGCAAAGGGTAAATTAATACATGTACATGACTGGTATTGCCAACATCTTGTCAGACAGTTTCATACATATTTACCCCCCTCTCACTGACAAAAGGGCCCATTACTATACCTGGAGATTGTGAAAACCCAGAAATCACGTATAAAATGGTTAAACAGCTCTATCCAAACCTAAAAACACTGCTTCTATGGGATGACATGGTGTCACTGGCTGTGTCATATGTGAACTCCAAAACAAACAGGCCCTGCACCAGAACAGTCTGTTGAGACTCACCCTCTGTACAGGATATGAAACTGTTGAATGGGTTACAGCAACGTTTGGCACACTCCACAAGTGTTGGTGCACAACAGACCATGGGAACTATTGTCTTATAAGCCTTATAAGCCTGATCTGCAAGGCCATGGAGTCCATCATTAAGGTTCATAGGTATCTAGTAGACTATCTTCACAAAAGCATATATTAGCCTAGGCAAGTTGTGCAGCTTTCACCACCCTATCGGTTAGTCTCCTAAGCCCTAGTTATAATAGTTAGTACCCTAAGCCCCTTTCTAGTTGGGCTGCTGATGTGATCCCTGGTGTGAATTGTCTGTTTCCCATCCACTCATCAAGGTTCCTATTGAAGAGTGTCAGCAAGGGGCTCTGTCTGATGTACATTGGGACTTTGTTCCACAGTAAGGCAAGTCTCTGGGATGGTACTCTATCCCACCAGCATGTTGTATTCATTGTTGTCATGAGGTTCATATCCCTGGAGTGTGTAGTGTGACTCAATTTTGTTTTCCTTAGATGGGGCATGTTCAACAGTTATGTGTTGGACATGGCTCTGTATGTTAGGCAGAGTTTGCCTCTGAGTAGGCGGTATGCAACAGAGAACAGATTTAGTTTTTCCAATTGTGTTGCATAACATAACTGTTTGAAGCCAGTAATCCTCTTGGTGAGGTACCTCTGTGGTCTTTCCAGCTGCTGGATATGCCTAGTTGAGTACATCCAAAATGGTGCATTGTACTCAATGATGGGTCTGATGACTTAAGAGTAGAGGGCCACTACTTCTTTTGATCTTGATGCAAACCCTTTGTTGAATAGGTGGGCCACATAGCATTTCCTAACCACTTTGGCAACATGGTTGTCAAAGGAAAGATGACTATCTACTTTTGTCCTCAGATCCCTTATTACTTCATCAGTTTTTAGGGGGTAACACCTATGAGGTAGTTTGTGGGTACTTTGTTTCCAAAGTGGATTACTATGCATTCTTTCGAGCTTGAGGAGGCCATGATTCTGACACCACACATCTGTCTCACAGAGTCCCTTCTGGAGAATATTTGTGTCATCCGGGGAATCTGTTATGGCAAACACCTTATAGTTCCCAGCAAACTTAGTCAGCCACAACTCTCCTGTGTTGGCATGTACTTCTGAGAAGTATATACCAAACAGGAGGGGTCCCAGGACTGAACCCTGGGGGACACCAGTTGTTACCGGTTTAGAGTCTGACATGTAGCCAGCAAATCTTAATTTGTGGGATCTATCTGTGAGCCAGTCTGCAATCCATCTTGTTATATATGGATTTATGCCCAGATTGGTGAGTTCATCTATGATACCTGACTGGGGGATGGTGTCAAAGGCCTGAGCAAGGTATAGGTAGGCTGTGTGGAGCTCCTTTGAATCATCTGTAGCCTGGGTAACTGTCTCAAAGAAATCCACCCAGTTCAGGAGGCATGATCTGCCTTTGACAAAGCCAAACTGGGTGTGCTCAACTGTGTGAAGGTTCCCAATGTCTTTATTGCTGAGTTCCATTATGATTGGCTCTACTGCCTTGCAGATCAGAGTTGTAAGGCTCATAGAGTGGGAATGCCAAGGGTCTGTTGTGGCCCCACCCCTATGGAGTGGCAAGAACATTGCTTTGCAACATTCTATGGGTACATATCCTGTAGAGAGGATGTAGAGAGAGGTGTAGGTATCGCCAGATGAATATGGATACATCTTTGAGCTGCAAATGAGGTATTGAGCACTTCCACAGTCCATGTAAGAGACGTGTTAGCTGTCTCTTACACGGAGGTTTGGGCTGTTCCTGGATCGGGAGGCTTACACGGAGGCTTACACTACTCTTAAACTCCGTGTAAGCCTTCCTGAATCCTGCCCAATAACTGGATAATCATCCATCAATTTCCTTAAGTGACCATTTGATGAAATAATACTCCAGTAGTGTTTAATAATATCACCTATCCTATAGGTATGCAATGTAAATGTTATAACAGGGGGGTTAGAAACATCCTTTTTAGCTAGTAACTCATTAATGTTGCTTTCATTTGGACAATTAATATGTCCATTTGACTCCCCATTGTGATTCAGTAAAGGCTTGTATATTTTTCTATACCTTTTGTCAACTGCTTCATCCCTTATAGGCAAAAGGAATTCCATTGGATAACCCTGCTTGACAAACATATCCAACAGTTTGTCACATTGAGTGAGAAAAATGCCATCATCTGACATCATTCTGGCTAGTCTAACCAATTGTCCTTTTACTACAGATTTCTTTTGAAATCTAGGGTGCCAGCTATGAAAATGCAAGTAACTGTTAGAAAATGTTGATTTATGATGTAAATTGGACACAAAACAATTTACTTCATAATCTTTGGAAATTACAATGTCTAAAAATACAATACTATCATAATCGATAGAATGAATAAACCTCAAAAATGAGGTAGTAGAATTTATATAGTTTAAAAACTCTAATAATCTTCCCTTGTTGTTATTCCATACAATAAAGATGTCACCAAAAAGCATGTATAAAAGGAAAAACAATTATAGTAGGGGGTATTAAACAAATAGTTCTTTTCCCAACAGGCCATTGTCAAATTGGCAAAACTGGGGGCACACGCTGACCCCATTGCTACCCCCTTAGCTTGTTTAAACAACTGACCTTCAAAATACAAAAAGTTATTAGATAACACAATATCCGTTAAATTAACCATAACATTAATTCAGTCTGTACTCAACCCCTGGGAATCAATCAAAACATTTTCAAACCATCTTAATCCCTCTTGGTGGGAAATAACTGAGTAAAGGTTACAAACCTCACCTGTGACCAATATAACATTCTTATTAAACCTAATTGCAGATAACTTAGTCAGAAAATCCCATGAATCATGACAAATCTGTGGAATGGAAGAAACCGTATTTTTAAGACAGTTGTCAATGTAGTTTGAAATAAAATAAGTTTTGCTCCTCTTCCCATCGACAATTGGTCTGAGTGGAGGGTTGACTTCATTTTTATGAATTTTCAGGAATACCAAAAATCCCTGCAATAACCAGACAACTGTTATACAAAAAAAATATTCATCTCTATTAATTTGCCCTTGCATTAACATATCATGCAATTCCATGTCTACCTTAGCATATGCTATAGTCAAGTCATTTCTAGATATTTGAATATAATCTTCAGTAAACAGTATAGCATTCATTTTATTATTGTAATCAAACATATCCATAATAACAACCCCCACATCCTTGTCCAGTTTTATAATCCTAAGTTTTTTTATCATTTACTATACCCCATAGTGTATCTCTCTCCTCTTTGTTTAAATTGTAACATGGTTTGGTCAATGTCTTACTAATAACTATCCTAATATCCATATCACATAACTGTTCAAAAATAGATAGTGTGTTGTTAACAGGTGGATTAAATAAACTACCCCCAGATTCACGAAAGCTTGCACAGAGTGCAAGATGAGTGTAGGAGCTCACGCCGGCAATATGTCTGCTGTGCGATCCAGGAACAGCGATCAGGGGTGTGCACGAGAGCTGCTAAAGTTACTCTTGCACGGACAGCGTCATGGTATGCAAATTACCTCATTTGCTGGTGAAAGCCATGAAAATGAGGTAAATTTGCGATCCAGGAAACACTAACCTGTCCATGGAAGATTAGTGCTACCTGCAGAAATGTACTCCATTGGTAACGAAGTACATTTCTGCAAGTAGCTAAACAGAGCTATGACAGCTCCAAATAAAGGATGCATACAGTTGAGGAAGCATGCCAATGGCCAAATATAAGGCCGTTGGCATTTTAAAATGTTTAAAAATATAAACATTTAACTTCCTCCCCAATCTCTGATGTTTAAGCATAGCTGCAGCACCGTGCAAACGTGCAGTGCTTATAAAAACAAGAAAATAATTAAAAAAAAGCGAAAAATAGGCATTTTCAATAAAAAGCTTATTCTGCCATGCAGGTGAATGGCAGGCTGAAGACAACATGGCTACTGACTAGTGGTTGCTAAGGGAGGGAAGCTCAGTGTGAGAGATGTAACCATGCATTACTAGACAATCCTATGCAAATGAGGATAAGGATAGTGAATCCCAATTTTCCCCAGCATGTGAGGCATGTCCCAAGAATGTAAGATTAGGAGTAGGTGAGTGAAGACTAGAATATAGGTGACATCATGAGGGGGTGTGTAAGCTAATTGGAGCACAGTGGCTCGTGTTTGCCCTGAGTTGCTCAGGATTGCAAAGAGGCGTGCCTACAGTTGTCCTGTTTAAAAACCTCAAACCCAAGGTGCACACTGTTAAAAGATAGGCAACTCCTTGCAAACATGCACACAGCATGTGCACATGTGTGTGCGCATTTGCACTTGTTTGCACGGCTCTGCCCCCCGGGCGGAAATAGAAAGGCAAAAGGAAGGAAAAGAAGTGGTAGGAAGTTAACCAAGGAGAACTAGCAGAGCTGCCAGGTGAAATATATCAGAATCAGCCAATTACACAGGCAGCAGACTAGCCCAGCCCAGCACAGCACTTTAAACTCTGCAAACACCATTCTCCCCTGTTTTTTCTCAAGAACTCTGCAACACTGCAGTATACAAAGAGGGAAAGCTTAAAAAGCTTAAGTCAGACAAAATGTTAGGGGCTGCTCATGCTATCATAAACCAACATGTGCAAGGTGCTGAGGGTGGTGATGTGAATGCTGCTGAGCAACCCACAGTGAGAAGATGGAGAAGAGTGTACAGACCCAGGGTAACCTACCAGGGGCTACATGAGCTGGAGATAGTGGAGCGCTATAGGGTGGACAGAGACCTCCTACAGCATATTGTTGAGCTGTGCCAGCCACGCCTCACACACAGAACCAACAGAGGGGAACCCATCCCAGTGGATACCAAGGTATGTGTTGGCCTAAGAATACTAGCTGCAGGTACCTTCCAAAGACCAACTGGTGATATGATGGGGATTTCACAGGCATCAGCATCCAGTGTACTCCACCAGTTCCTGGATGCTATGTTAGCACATGTCGGTGACCACATATATTTCCCCAACACCCGTGAGGCATTGGCCAGCAATATGCGTCTTTTTCACCAAATAGCACAATACCCTGAGGTAGTGGGTGCAATAGACTGTACGCACATATGCATCAAAGCACCACCCAGTGAGCAGGGTAGGGTCTACATCAACCACAAGGGCTTCCCCTCCATCAACTGCCAGTTTGTGTGCGATGCCCAGGGCATAATAATGATTGTGTGTTCTGGATGCCCTGGAAGCTATCACGATTCCCACATTTGGCATCTGACCCAGCTGTACCAGTTATTTGCCAATGGGGACATTCCCTGCGGTCACCTAGTAGGGGATGCTGGATACGCACTGGAGCCATGGCTTGTGACACCCATCAGAAATGCACACATACCTGAACAAGAACTCCATAATGAGGCACACGCACAAACAAGAATCATAATTGAGCATGTGTTTGGGATGCTCAAGTCACGGTTCCAGTGCCTGGACACATCTGGTGGAGCCTTGCAGGACTCACCAACTTCATGTACCCAAATTGTTATGGTATGTGCCATGCTACACAATATGATCCTGCGGAAACAGCTGCAGCAGGAACAGTATGGGGCAGGGCCAAACAGCCCCCCACCATTGCCAAGGCCTGCAGAGGCACAGCGTGACTCAGGGGAGGAACAACCTGAGCCTGCCCCAGTAGGCAGAAGGAGGCATGCCCAGGCCTTGGCAAAGAGGCAACGCATAGCACATACACTGACTCAGTAGGAACACTGGAAATGACACCTCTCTCTGACTCACACATACAGTAAAAGGGATGCCTAACTTAACACTACCTGTTTTCAAACATGTATATGGAGTGTACTATGTGCATCTGACATAGGCAGCCCTGCAGCACCACCTGAGGCATGAGTATCCTATTTTAAGCAATATAAAGCACTGCTAAGCACATTTTACCAGTATTGAGCATATTTAAATACACTTGCTCGTAGCTGTGCACTGCGCTAACCAGCGCAACATCAGGCAATGTCGGGCAATGTTGGGCAACACTGGGCAAAGTTGGGCAACGTTGTGCAAAGTCGGGAAAATTCAGGCAAAGTCGAGCAAAGTCGAGCAAAGTCGGGTAAACACGCTTACACCTGCTTTACTGTTCCTTAAACAGTCAGTTCTGCCCAGCAGGAAAATAAAAATCAGTGACAGGGCTTGAACTCAGGATACTGTGCACTATAGTCACAGTACTGAACCACTAAGCCATGATAGCATTTTACTGGCACAGACACAACTTAAGTCACTCACACATACCAGTTGGGGGGGGTCACATACCTAACAGTCACAGCCAGCAGGACAGTTGTAGACAAACGCAAACTCAAACAAATGCTGTATCATGCCCTCTGAAGAGGCCTATGGGTAACCTCCCCCCAGGCCTATGCAGACAGGTAACAGCAGGCCAGGCAGTGTGATGTGGGTTGGGTAGGCTATAAAACCACAAACTAATATGCGTGTAATTGGAAGCTAAGGTCTGTAGTACAGTGGTATGCCTCAAGCTAGTACGATAGGCAACTTTACAGACTGACATAGCAGTACAGGCCTAGCAAATGTTTATAAGTGTCAGGTGTACCCCTCATCCTATGTAAACCCACAGTAACAATCAGGTGTGCCCCCTCCAGGTATAAATGTACAAATAATAGCTGTCCCCCCTGTATGTAGAAATTTTGATAAATCTATGCAAATTGACTCATGGAAGCCCTGCAGGCACAGCGTGCTTCCTGTTGATGTACAACACAAAGGTGAGCCCTGAAGTAAAAAACAACTTAACTTTTCACACACATATAGTATATATGCCCATAGTGGGCATGCTCACACACTTAAACAAATTTAGCAAATTTCAGTCAACAACATACTGAAAGGTCATACTGGGCATGCTCACAAACTCAAACAAACAAAGCAAATGTCAGTCAACAACATACCGAAAGGTCATACTGGGCATGCTCACACACTTAGGCCATGTCTGAGTACAGCAGTGGGCCACACATATCTGGCAGTTGCATTTCTTACTCCAGACACATGTCACTATTCACCAATCCTGCCTTCCACACACAGTGATATGAACAGGCCCATATAATATATTGGACCCCTGTCATAATCAAACTATGTAATACAAGTACTTAAGTTGTTCAAAGAAAATTAAAATCCAAAGAAGATAAATAAATCTCTGATCAGTATCATCAAGAAACAATGAGCACTCCTAACATTATCCAAGCCAAGCTCTGCCAAAAATATTGCCAAAGATTCCATAGAGAACCATGAACTTTCTTTAGCTATGTCATAAATATCAATGTAAACTCATATATGTTCTGAGTTAGTGCAAAGGGTAAATGAATACATGTACATGACTGGCATTGCCAACATCTTGTCAGACAGGTTCATACATATTTACCCCCCTCTCACTGACAAAAGGGCCGATTACTATACCTGGAGATTGTGAAAACCCAGAAATCACATATACAATGGTTAAACAGCTCTATCCAAACCTAAAAACACTGCTTCTATGGGATGACATGGTGTCACTGGCTGTGTCATATGTGAACTCCAAAACAAACAGACCCTGCACCAGAACAGTCTGTTGAGACTCACCCTCTGTACAGGATATGAAACTGTTGAATGGGTTACAGCAACGTTTGGCACACTCCACAAGTGTTGGTGCACAACAGACCATGGGAACTATTGTCTTATAAGCCTGATAAGCCTGATCTGCAAGGCCATGGAGTCCATCATTAAGGTTCATAGGTATCTAGTAGACTATCTTCACAAAGGCATATATTAGCCTAGGCAAGTTGTGCAGCTTTCACCACCCTATCGGTTAGTCTCCTAAGCCCTAGTTATAATAGTTAGTACCCTAAGCCCTTTTCTAGTGGGGCTGCTGATGTGATCCCTGGCATGAATTGTCTGTTTCCCATCCACTCATCAAGGTTCCTATTGAAGAGTGTCAGCAAGGGGCTCTGTCTGATGTACATTGGGACTTTGTTACACAGTAAGGCAAGTCTCTGGGATGGTACTCTATCCCACCAGCATGTTGTATTCATTGTTGTCATGAGGTTCATATCCCTGGAGTGTGTAGTGTGACTCAGTTTTGTTTTCCTTAGATGGAGCATGTTCAACAGTTATGTGTTGGACATGGCTCTGTATGTTAGGCAGAGTTTGCCTCTGAGTAGGCGGTATGCAACAGAGAACAGATTTAGTTTTTCCAATTGTGTTGCATAACATAACTGTTTGAAGCCAGTAATCCTCTTGGTGAGGTACCTCTGTGGTCTTTCCAGCTGCTGGATATGCCTAGTCAAGTACATCCAAAATGGTGCATTGTACTCAATGATGGGTCTGATGACTTAAGAGTAGAGGGCCACTACTTCTTTTGATCTTGATGCAAACCCTTTGTTGAATAGGTGGGCCACATAGCATTTCCTAACCACTTTGGCAACATGGTTGTCAAAGGAAAGATGACTATCTACTTGTGTCCTCAGATCCCTCATTACTTCATCAGTTTTTAGGGGGTAACACCTATGTGGTAGTTTGTGGGTACTTTGTTTCCCCCAAAGTGGATTACTATGCATTCTTTCGCATCGAGCTTGAGGCTATGATTCTGACACCACACATCTGTCTCATAGAGTCCCTTCTGGAGAATATTTGTGTCATCCGGGGAATCTATTATGGCAAACACCTTACAGTTCCCAGCAAACTTAGTCAACCACAATCCTCCTGTGTTGGCATGTACTTCTGAGAAGTATATACCAAACAGGAGGGGTCCCAGGACTGAACCCTGGGGGACACCAGTTGTTACCGGTTTAGAGTCTGACATGTAGCCAGCAAATCTTAATTTGTGGGATCTATCTGTGAGCCAGTCTGCAATCCATCTTGTTATATATGGATTTATGCCCAGATTGGTGAGTTCATCTATGATACCTGACTGGGGAATGGTGTCAAAGGCCTGAGCAAGGTATAGGTAGGCTGTGTGGAGCTCCTTTGAATCATCTGTAGCCTGGGTAACTGTCTCAAAGAAATCCACCCAGTTCAGGAGGCATGATCTGCCTTTGACAAAGCCAAACTGGGTGTGCTCAACTGTGTGAAGGTTCCCAATGTCTTTATTGCTGAGTTCCATTATGATTGGCTCTACTGCCTTGCAGATCAGAGTTGTAAGGCTCATAGAGTGGGAATGCCAAGGGTCTGTTGTGGCCCCACCCCTATGGAGTGGGAAGAACATTGCTTTGCAACATTCTATGGGTACATATCCTGTAGAGAGGATGTAGAGAGAGGTGTAGGTATCCTTGATGAATATGGATACATCCCTGACCTATGTGCTATGATCCAGGTTCTGATGCTAGAAGGTATGGAATGAGTAGTATCCTGGGAGTGCTGCTGTGCTCTCTGGAGCCTTGAACTATGTTTCTGTTACTGCACAGATATCAATATTCTCCATACTGAGAAGTGCTTCGAGTGTGTGCATTTGGAGGCTGAGACTTCTGGCAATGAGTAGCATTTAGCTCACTTTGTGGTTATTTGTGTTGGTTACGGGGTTTGGTTTGTCCTGAGTGACTGGTGTTCTACACCTGAAGTCAATGCCTCATTGGTATGATCCGACCATAAGCTAATTACCCTAGATATCCACATTCTGCCCCCAATCCCCATTAAGGAAACCATGGTAAAAAATTTCTCCAAAGCCAACTTCATGCTTCTTAAGATAGAAGTGGTGAACTTCATGACACCCATGCAGATGGACATTACAGTTACGACTACTGAATCCTACACAATTGCACTTTATAAGCAATTACATGAGTGCATGGATTGTACTATCACAAACAGAACCAAGACGCTATCCTCCAAAAAAAGGAAGCCAATCTGGTGATCCCCTGCCATAAACAAACTGTACAACAGAAGGAAGAAACTGTTGCAAAAGAGAATAAAATCCCATGAGTGGAGGAGCTCCCTGGTCAGCCTCAGTAGGAAGCTGTGATCCCTGATAAAATCCTCCAAAGCTAGTTATGAAAACAAAATTGCCACGGATTCTAAAGACAACCACAAAGTATTCTATAGCTATGTCAAGAATCTCAATGGCAGCACTCATATCTGCTCTGAGTTACAGCACAATGACACTAAATATACAGACCCAACTGATATTGCCAACAGCCTGGCAGATAGGTTCAGTGCTAACTTTACCCCCCTCTCACCCATTAAAGAGCCCGTCTCTATACTGGAAGAATGCAAAGTTCCTGTAATCACAGCTGCACAGGTAAAAACCGCACACTCCAAAGACAAGAGCACAACATCCATGGGACCAGACAACATCCCAGGCTGCGTTCTACATGAAGTACAGAACGAACTGGCACCCCACCTAAGTACCATGTTCAATCATAGCCTCACCTCAGGCTTTGTGCCTGCTGAATGGCGCACAGTGACGGTTATCCCACTCCACAAGGTGGGAGCCCCACAGACCCCAGGAAATACTGCCCCATTAGCCTGATGAGCCTGGTCTGCAAGGCCATGGAATGTATCATCATGGAACTTATAAACAAAGACATTGGTAATCTCCAAACTCTGGACCCCACCCAGTTCGGGTTTGTAAAAGGCAGATCATGTCTCCTAAACCTGATAGACGTCTTTGAAGCAGTCACCAAAGCTGTAGACAAGGGTAAGGTGGTTCACACAGCCTATCTAGATCTTGCCAAGGCTTTCAACACCATCCCCCACTCTGGAATTATAGATAAATTCACTAAACTAGGTATAAATCCCTATGTCACAAGATGGGTTGCCAACTGGCTCACTAACAGAACCCACACTGTGAAAGTAGCAGACTCCAAATCCAACTTCAGAACAGTGACAAGTGGAGTACCACAGGGTTCAATCTGAGGTCCTCTCCTGTTTGTTATCTACTTCTCTGAAGTACAGGCAAATACATAAGGTCTTTGGCTAATGAAGTTTGTAGATGACTGCAAACTAGGAGCCATAATCAAAACTCCTAATGATGTGGACATCATACAAAAGGGCCTCACTGAGACAGACGCCTGGTGTCAAAGCCTTGGCCTCAAGCTCAATGCCAAAAAGTGCATTGTCATCCCCTTTGGTAAAAACTCTGTACCCATGAACTACAACATAGGCGGTAGTATACTTAACACCGAAAGTGTAATAAGAGGCCTTGGGACACAGGTGGACAGTAGTCTCTCCTTTGATAATCACATCGCCACAGTAGTCAGGAAATCTTTCTACGTGGCACAACTCATCACAAAAGATTTATCATCCAGAAAAAAAGAGGTCATTGTTCCCCTCTACTCATCACTCATTAGACCCATTATAGAGTACAATGCCCCTTTTGGTATGTACCTCACAAGACATCTACAACAACTGGAAAGGCCACAGAAATACCTCACAAAGAGGATTACTGGCCTCAAACAGATGCCCTACACAGACCGTCTCAAAAAATTCCAGCTTTACTCCATTGCATATCACCTACTCAGAGGTGATCTCTACCTAACATACAAAGCTATGTCAAACCCAGAGCTGTTGGACATGCTCCACTTAAAGAAATCCCAATACTTCTGAGCTACACGCTCTAGGGTCCTAAACCTTGTCACCACAATAAACAGAACATGCTGGAGGGATATATTCCTGTCCCAGAGGCTTACCATACTCTGAAATAAACTACCGATCTATATCAAACAAAGCTCCTTATTAGCACTCTTCAAGAAAAACCTTGATGATTGGATGGGAAATAGGAAATTCACTCCGAGGATCACCTCTGTGGCTCTGCTCGACAGTGGCACAGGAAAATAATTTTCTTGGGTGGCAAAAGCCAGGGTACCTTTTTGGCTGGGCTTGTATAGGCCCCAGGGCCGATAGCCTAGTACCTACCTATGAACCTATAAACCTATGAACCTTTGAGCCTTGCCTAAAAAGGTAATATGGGGACAGCAAGAGCCTTGGCCAGTATTCAGAAGCATAGGGGTGACAGGTGCAAACAATCTCTAGCGAAGCAATGAGGCTTGTCTATCATGTCATCACAGGCAGACAGAGACTGGATCCCCTTTGAATGACACCATAAGTTCAGCCAATTGTTGAAGTTTATCATCTTTCTGTTATATTACAGTATCATATAGGTGAAGGTAAGATGCTACTCAAGGTCAGGGTCATAACAGCCTGGGCTACATGATCATAGAGCTACTATATATCTCTTGTCATGTTGTCCTGGGAGGTATGTCTCAGATCATTCACACTGACATGTACAAAGACAGCGTCATATATGTACCTGTTCTGGAATGATGTAAGTGCTTGTTTTATGTGGCGGATCAATGCACCTGACATACAACTGACAGTAACCTTCCCCTTGTCCAGCCTAGTGAGTGGAACATCTGTGTGCCTGACTATGGAGTCACCTACTTCTAGTGTGTTGGGTATGTTGTTTTGCCTTAGGGCCTGTTGTGAGGCACACTGCTTTGGTCTTTATGTGTTTTCTGGTGTGTGCTTGGAGGTGCATGTTGCTTGCTTGTCTATTTAGGAGGACACTTTCTCTTTTTCATTTTAATATTTGTATTTTCTGGGTATGGTAATGTGTATTTATGTGTGTGTTTTGCTGGTGCTTATATTCTAGGTCTATATGAGACTGTTGGTGTTGTGCTTGTATGACCCTACTCCTCTTGACTGTATTGTCCAGTATTGGGTTGACAGAGCTTAGCCACCAGTTCGACCCTGTGTGTGCCAGCATGTGGTGCATCAACCCATATATGATATGGTGATGGCCTATGCATACAATACACTCACAATACACCTAGTATGATAAGCCTGCTGAGGTTAGCAAATGTGAAAAACACCTTTGGGCAAACTGTCAGAGAGTAATGTTTGCATTGCATCCTGTAACTCCATATTGCTTGCTGAGGTGTAAAAAAAGTACTTAGTTTGGATTAAGAACCCCACACTTGCCAACTGTGTATATGTGTGTTTGTCTCTCCCTGGGGAAAGAACAACTTTTTGGAGACTACTCTCACCCCTTAAAAGTGATATACTCATCTTTGTCAAGTCTGATGATGTCACCATCCTACAAATATACCTGTTGGAATGTGAAACTCCATTAGTGTGTATACTGTGTCATGTAAATGTGTACTGGTGTAGTATCATAATGTAGTTAAGTAGGGGTTTGAATCCTGCATTTGCCAACTGTGTGTCTGTTTGTCTCTCCCTGGGGAGCTAGCAACTTTCTGGAGACTACTCACACCCCTTAAAAGTGATATACTCATCTTTGTCAAGTCTGATGATGTCACTGTCCTACAAAGATCATCTTTGTCAAGTCTGATGATGTCACCATCCTACAAAGATACCTGTGGGAAAATGAAATCCCAGTAATGTGTATAGAATGTGGTGTAAATGCATACTGCTATAGTATCATAATGTAATTAGGTAGGAATTTGAATCCTGCACTTGTTAACTGTGTGTGTCTGTCTCTCCCTGGGGAGAGAGCAACCTTTTTGGAGACTACTCACACCCCTTAAAAGTGTGTGTCATCTGGAGAATAAAGTATAGCCCACAGTATGTATTTTCATCAAACGTGGGCAGACATATCCCTACTGTGTTTGCCTGTACCTAAGAAAGCTATATGCCAAACAGGAGTGGTCCCAGGACTGAGTGCAGCTGAATACCACTTGTTACTGGCATACAATTGTACATGGAGGCTGCAAATTTTAGTGTGTCCTACATCTGTGCGTCAGTTGTCAATCCATCATCTAACAGTCGTATATGGTCAGTCTGTTGAGGTTATGTATAATACCAGAATATGTGATGGGTATGAATTGCTGGGTGAGCTATAGCTTGGCTGTGTGCACCTCCCCTCCCTCACCTATAGCCTTGTTAACTGGCTTGAAGTCTACTAGGTGTAGGAGCCATGATCTGGCCTTTAGAGAATCTAAGTGGGTATGGTGCAGTGTTTGCAGGTTCATAATGTCTCTGTTAATGAGTTCCATAATGCTGTGCTCCATAGCCTTCCAGATAACATTTGTCTGGCTTATAGGATGAGAGTTTCCAGGATCTGTTGTAGCGCTACCCTTAATCAATTTATGTTAACATTTGCACTGGGTGTGATGAGGGTGGACAGGATTAGGAATAAGTATATTAGAGGGTCAGCCCAGGTTGGAAGGTTTGGAGACAAAGCCAGAGAGGCAAGATTATGTTGATTTGAACATGTGCTGAGGAGGGATGCAGAGTATATTGGGAAAAAGATGCTAAGGATGAAGCCGCCAGGTAACAGGAAAAGAGGAATGCCTAAGATGAGGTTTATGGATGTGGTGAGAGAGGACATGCAGGTGGATGGTGTGACAGCGCAAGATGAAGAGGGTAGGAAGAAATGGAAACAGATGATCTACTGTGGTGACCCCTAATGGGAGCATCAGAAAGGAGAAGACAATGACGTAGCTCAACCCTTGTGGACTGTAAACACCATTACCATGTGTCATTCCACAAATATGTAACCTGTATAGAGGCTGCATCTGAACAGAGTGTTTAGGTGAGTGGTTACTTCATATGTCAGCTTGTGTATGACACAGCCAGGGCCACTGTCCAGTAACATTGCCACTGTGGTTTGGACTTTGGTAAAGAGATGTTTTAACTAGAGTGTCTGTGAATCATCAGGTTTTACATTCTTCATGTCTGGAAATGTGGCCCTTGTGTAACAACAGGGTGGTGGAATACACATTCAAACTGTCTGACAAGATATTGGTAATGTCATTCAGATAAGTGTACTTTGTGACCATTTACATTAACTCTCTCTCAATCTGAGATTTCCCCTCTAGATTATAAACAACACTAAAGAAAGCTTTAGTGTTGTCTTTGGAATCCTTGCCAATTTGTATTTTGAAGCTTGCCTTGTATGATTAATGAGGGCTTGTATTTTCCCAATGATACTGACCAGAGAGGTTATCCCTTCTTGGTATGTAACTCTTTTTTGGTACAGCTTCACACCATCTATTATATATTTAGTTTATGGCAGTGGTCCATGAGACTAATGCACTTTTACTGTATAAGTGAGTATTTCTTGTGTTTGTGATAGCACGGTGCATGCAACCCTGTAGGTGAACAGTGTGCATTACTTAAAGATTATGCATCTGGGACAGTGTTAACCTCAGTAATGCAAACCAATGACAGATAGCGATAACAGCATCACCCACAGCACAGTGTCAACCCATGTCATACACACACATGCGTACTCAAGTTCCAAAATGTGTGTAGTACAATGCATACTGGCCACCAATAGAAGCTATGGAGTGTTAATGCTGGCCAATACAAGGCATGTCACCCTGCCCATGTGTCCAGTATGCATGTACATGCAGACAGTGCACCTCCACCATGTTCACAAATGGACACCTGCAAACCTGTGTTGCACATACCCCACGCTTACTATCCACTGTGTAACGCATGCTGACAACTACACACATCAGCCAAGTGGCACATGGGCAAATAAAACACAATTGGAATAAACACTGGTGAAAACAATACAACATTGCTAATTACAGATTTAATGCATTATGCCTGCTCAGCTACATGTTCAAGAATATCATTACACTTTACTGCTGACAACATGCTACACATCCAACCATTGCTATACTTTATTAAAGTCACCCTGTGCATCAGCACCATATTAGCCTGTTCCTGCATCAATGTTACAGATGACAAGAGGTGGCACAGGTTTCATCATATGCACAGGGTGTGTTGCTGGTTTGCCAGAGGCCTACACTGAGCCATACAATCGATGTGTGTGTGTGTGAGGGCCATGAGTACTGTTATGAGCCAATGTTGATGTCATGTGTGTGGGTATGTGTTTGCCCTAGGTTTCTGGTTTATTTGTGTGTGTCTGCATGCACACAGTTCCACCATGTGGCTGCCATATACGGGGATTTCTGAGACAGCTACAGACTGTACCTGGCAGGCTTTACAGATCACCATCTCTAGCCACGGATACGGAACCTGTGCCTGACGGGTGCTACAGACGGTATCAGATACTAATCCAGATTTAGTACTATCCTCAGAGGTTGACAAATGTCTACTGTATCCAGGTCCCTGCTGGGACTGGCCAGAGCCACGTGCACGTGGTCTGCTAGGATGGTCTATGGACAGTCCTCCCGACATTGCTGGGGCTGGTACTTGCACTACAGGAGCGGCTGTGACTTGCTGGATGTCCACGGCAATCTCCAGCTGGTGATGTTGCTGGCATACATACACGTCGACGTCTCAACCATCCCACACTCTTACATGGACATGACATTGTGGAGGACATCCAATGTCTCACCCCAACGTCTATCAACGACCTCAGTGTAGTTATGTATGGCACCTGCTAGGTCACAGATACTGTCATTTACAGAGGTGTAATGAGCCCTCTGTGCCCATAGCCCCTGTCTGGTGTACCACTCCATTCATGTCTGTGCCTCCATGACAGCCTGGAACACGCGTGTGGTAGAAAGAGGTGTGGCATGTCTGCCAGGGGCATGATGACCAGCAGTGCTCTGACAAGAACCCCTGAGCATCTGCCTATGCGGTACCATTCCAGGCATCTGGCTATGGCTGCTGTGTCCTGATACATGTGCCATAGATACCACACTGTCCTGGCTAGTGCCAACCATACACTGTCCCTCAGCTAAGGGCAATGGTGATGATGGATGTACAGGCAGTATGACTGTGTGCAGGAATGGGGTGGAGACTTGTGTACTGTCAATCGGTGGCCCAGCAACAGACCCTGACAAACCTGCCTGTGCCTCAACACACCTATCCTCATGATCACTGTCTGTGTCAGTGACATCAGGTTCCCTGCTGTACTGAACTAACCCCACCTCACCACCTGTGAGAGGAAAACAGGAAACACACTTTAAGACCTGAACATGACTTCAGACCACATGCACACATGCACGCTTGCAGACATGCACACATGCACACACACACAACTACACTCCTCCCGAAAGCAGCCACACACAACACCAGCAATCACAGAAAATGCACAATAGCAGGTGATGATGGAGTACAGTATCACAAGCAAAACAGTCATATCACACCTGTCAGCATGCAGGACATGTGTTGCTCAACAGCATGCAGTGCAAGTGTAGTCAATCCTTGTTACTAACAGTATACATGGCTTTGATGCATGTGTTTTGTTATTAGGTGATGGCCCTCCCCCTGGAACACAATGCATACATGGACACAACATTGTTGTGCAGGTATTCCTAACCCTGGGATGTACTGTGCACCACAACTCACAAGTGTACATACCATTGCTGGATGTGTATCTGTGTGTCAGATAGGTATCCGATGCTGATTACAGCCTCTGTGTCTTTAGCAAATAATTGTGGACACATGTTAATTGCGGACACATTTTTAGCACATGCATGATGAGTATTCACACAACATCATCAGTGGTGCAAGGATAACTGATAGAACACCATTCGGCCACATACCCAATGTACGGTACTTATTGTGAGTGTAGATCATATTGTGGGCATGCCAGTTTCATCCATGACATGGCATGCTAAAACACGACTGCATATTTAAACACTACACATACCCAATATGTGTCATATGACCTAGCCACTCAATAGCATCACAAGACATATATGTGTCAGTTGTGCAAATGGTGATTGGTATGCATACTGTTTAGAGGTGCATATGTGTGCACACAGGCATCATTATGGTGTGTAGCAATGACAGCTATGTGTAGTACTGTGGTTACAATAACTGGATGGGGTATAGTACCAAAGGCCATCATCATGAAGCATCAGGTGGTCACTCAAGGCTACAAATGTTTCACAAACCAGCACAAATCATGCTGTGCCAGAACTTTACTACCTTGGCTAAATTCACCATTTCACAACCAGTTGTTATGTGAGTTTGTAAGGAGGCCAATAAGGAGCATTCCCTGACATGAATGTGTGGTGTGTTGCAGAGTGTTTAAATGCCCCAGGATAGGCCTCTTCCCCTCAGGTATATTCTGTGTAATGTGTGGATGAGATTTTGGATACTAGAGTTTGTCTTTACAGAGGGTTTGGGAATCCTTTATGTGTAGCATGTTAAAATGCTCTGTGTATGACGCAGATGTGTATGTTATGTGGATGTTGAGTATCAACTGTGCCTATTCAATGGTCACTACAGTCTAGCCACATTTGTTTGAGATGGTCTGGGTATGGCATGTGTTTAAGGCTGCTGATCACATTAGTGAGATGTGCGTGCTCTTTCACCAAACATGCACAGCATACATTATGGGTAGGTGTGTTAAATGTGTACATGGCGTACACCTTAACTATGACATGCACTTTTTATTTCCAATAATAAATGTAGAGCACACTCACCAGCATCTGTTTGATGCCTTGACATCACCCCAGAGGTACCTACATAGAGATGAGACAGTTTGTCAGTGGCCACAAATGTGGCATTGCTACTGTGTATTTTCAATCTTACAGTACAACAACAGTTTACATTCACAGGGCTACAGATTATGTTCCAAATGATCAGTATTGCACAATAACAGGCTCCACATCTCACATATGCATGATCTACCAATACAGATAACAGTAATCTACAGATATGCCATGTTATCTGCATGCTCCATGTGTGCTTGCTGGGTGGCTCCAACCTCCATCATGGTGTATGTCTGCTGCTGTTGTTGTTGGGCAGGTGCCACCAAGCTCATGAGCAGCTCCTCCACTCTGGTAAGGGCTCAGGTAAGCGGGGGATGGATGCTAACACCACACCCTGTTGCAAGCTGTTCCGTACGCAAATCAGCAGCACGCTGACGGACATGTCGGAGAAGATCACTGCAGTGGTGGGTTACTTGCTCTTATGTGCGGTTATGCAGGGCTACCTCATTGATCCTGCGGACAAGATCTTGCCACATTGCAGAAGGCTCCCGGCCGGGGGGAAAAATTTTCGGGTTTTTTAAAAAGTAAAACCCCCCTTCCGGGGGGGGGGGAAAAAAAAAAAAATTTCCCAAAAATTTAAAAATTTTTTTAAAATTTTAAAAAAAATTTTAAAAATATATATATATATATATATATATATATATATATATATATAATAATAATATATATGATTAAAAAAATATATTTTTTTTTGGAAACCAAAAAACCCCTTTTTTAAAAAGTTTTTTTTGGGGTTTTAAAAATTTTTTTTTTTTTGGGGAAAAGCTAAAATTTTTTTTTTTTTTAGGGCAAAAATTTTTTTTAAAATTTTTCCTTTAAAAATTTTTTTGGGGGGGCAAAGGTTAGGGGAAAAAAAACCCCAAAAAAAAAAATTTTTTTTAAAAGGGCCCCCCAAAAAGGCCCCCCCTTTTTTTTTTAAAAAAAAAAAAACAAAAAACCCCAAATTTAAAAAAAAAAAAACCCCCCAAAAAAAAAAACGGGACAAAAAAAATTTTTTCCCCTGTTCAAAAAAAAAAAAAATTTTTTTAAAAAAAAGGGAAAAATTTTTAAATTAAAAACCCCCAAAAAAAAAATAAAAATTTTTAAAAAAAAAACCCCAAAAAAAAAACCCAAAAATTTTCCCCCCAAAAAAAAAAAATTTTAAAAAAATAAGGGGGTTTTTTTCCCCCAACCAAAAAATTTGGAAAAAAAAACCCGGGCCCCAAAAAATTTTTTAAAAAGGGGCCCCCAAAAACCCCCTTTTTAAAAAAACTTTAAACAGGGGGAAAAAAAAAAAAAAACAATTAAAAAATTTTTTTGGGGAAAAAATTAAAACCAAGGGGGAATTTTGCATTCAAAAAAAATTTTTAAAAAAAATTTTTTTTTTAAAAAAAAAAAAAAAAAAAATTATTGAAAAAAAAAAATTTCCCCGGGGCCCCAAACCCCCAAAACCCAAAATTAAAGCCCAAAAAAAAAAAATTTTTTTTTTTTAAAAATATTAAAATTTTTAAAAAAAATTTTTAAAAACTTTAAAAAAAAAAAATTTAAATTTTTAAAAATTAAAAAAAAATTTTTTAAAAAATAAAAAAAAAAAATTTTTTGGGGGGAAAACCCCTTTTTTAAAAAAGGGGTTTTTAAAAAAAACAAAGGGAAAAAAAATTTTTTTCCCCCCCCCCCCTTTGCGGCCTTTTTGGCCCAAAAATTAAAAAAAAATAAAATTTAAAAAACCAAAAATATCCCCAAAATTTTTTTGTCCCCCTTTTTCCAAAAAAAAATTTTTTTTAAAAATTTTTTTTTAAAAAACCCCCCCCCCCTTTTTTAATTTTTTTAAAAAAAAACCTTTTTTTTTTCCCCCCCCCCCAAAAATTTTGGGGGGGGAAAAAAAAAATTTTTTAAAAAAAAAAAACCCCCCCCTTTTAAATTTTTTTTTTTCCCCCCCAAAAAAATTTTTTTTTTAAACCCCCAAAAACTAAGGGACTTAATCACACTGCATGCAATAACACTTGTTCTGCCTAGCAACAGAATACACAGCTTTTGCTAGGATCAAAGCAAGGACCCAGAATACCATAACATAAACAGTTTTCCAGTAAGCTATCCCACAGATACATATCTTTGATGTTTTCACAAACATATTGACCATTACAGTCAGTCAACAGTACAGAGAATCTATTGCAACAAGTAGATGTAGGTGTGTATGAGTATGTATGTATATATGTATATAGATATAGATATATATATATATATATATATATATATATATATATATATACATACACACATTTCACATTTCATAGTGAGAATATCAATTATACAAAGGATGTAAGGTGTACAGTGATGTAATAACATCACACAGTCTTGGGATAAATGCATTGAAGGTGTTCACAGCCCAGGTAGCTTTAGCAGGCCTTACTGGCTTCAACATTGCAAACAGAATGAACCACTCACAGTGTATAACCACCACATGTCATATACTAGCACTGTATGCTGTCTTGTTTGTCACACACACTAAAATCTACATACAGATATGCGCATACTAACCTTTACCAACATATATAACCCCCCTTCGCAAACAGTTGCAATATGTCCCCTGCTCTATGCACATATAAAGATGTGAATATATATGAAGCATATATATTTCTCTGTATGTGTGTTGCATACACACACATGGTCCACACTGTTGTAAGTCCCTGGACCTCACAGCTGAACTCTTGGGCCTTGCTGCAACACAAACAGGTGTCACATATGACCACAGACTAACTTTAGGGGGTATATATGGCAACAGATGCTAGATAAACATACTAGACTGCTACAGCACTTGCCAATGCTAAGCTACACTTTAATATGACTATCATGCATGTGTTGTTCTGTCACAACCATGTTTATATAATGTCAGTGCTAATCCCCCCAACAGCCATTGGCCACACTACTGTACAGAACACAGATAACATGGATCAGATCTTTGACATTTAATGCTGCGCTACACATTTCATAGGTATGTCCCACTGCCCACAGGTACACACAGTATTGTCCATAGCAGTAGTTAAGCAGAACATCTGTGCAGAAAGAAGTACTGCTGCCACATATGAATGTTTCACATTATGTAGACTATTCTTCAATAACATCTACTACATGCCAGTAAATAGACACATGCCTTTCTTTTGTATAATTTGGTACTATTTCTTTTTCCTTCTCTCTCTCTCTCTCTCTCTCTGTCACTCTCTCTCTGTCTGTCAGTCTCTGCAATAGAGTGATTGACTTTGTTGGCATAGATTGCAGCCTGCTTTTGTAAGAATTGTGCATGAGCATGTGATGGCCTGTGCACCAATTAGTGCCCACCATTTGCTAATTGCATGCAGCCTGCTGTGTAGTAATTGAAGTAATCACTGTCATAGCAACCCAGTACTATAAATTGCTGACTCATGCAGGTGTGGCCCTTTCAGCTTTCCAAGATGGAGATCATCCTTGTTTGGTGTCGACATCATTGTTTAAGACAGAAAGTTGGTATAGTTCTTATATCAGAAGCCAGGGGTGTAGCCATAGATTTACATTTTGTACTCAGACCCAATGTTGCTGCTTCCAGTACCCATTTGTCAGTGTTGAAATGTACTCACCCCTCAAAATGCTACACCAAGATACATGGAAAGATGTACTTTCTTTTCAAAAGCTACAATTAACTGCCATACAAAGCTAGTTATAGAGATGTATTCCTTTGGCACAAGAATTGTTTGTGAACTGCTATACTGTGAATATTAATTTACTCAGTTCTAAACAGTTTGTGCTTTTTTAGTGTTGACATTAGCATGAGCTGCTCAGAAAAACTGGACACATTTCAGTACAGTGAGTATGCTTACCTACATCCTTGGTAGACCCTGCACACACAGGTATATTCTACATTTGGGTAGGGTTGCAGAAGTACATAGAGCGTAAGAAGTATTATGTGGATTTTATCTTGCTGGACTTACAGGGTTGCTGTGTACATGCTAGTTTATCAAGGCATGTAGTCTGTCTGCATAACTCCCAACTGTGGACCTATCCACATGGTAGCCAGAGAATAGCCTGTTATTTTTTGTCTGTGCACCACACAGGTTATTTCACCAATAGAGTAATGGCATTCTTACAGTTGGTTGCTACCAATACATGGCTACATCCATTTGTATTTCAGTGTTTTATTTCTAGATAAGGGTATGTTTCCAAAACTCCATCTAAAGCTATTTGCACAGTGTGTAACAGCAGAAAGGCAATATGCCTCTGTGTTTCTGCCTCTGCCAGACCTCTCAACCAATCAGGTACATATTTGAGCAGAATTAGGGAAAGGTCAAGAAAAACTCAGGGACAATCAGGGACACCTTTGAAATATTAGTGCCATTAAATTGAAACATTTAGAGAATCAGAGTGTATAACTCTTAATTATTGTCATTATTCATTAAGTGTAATTCACCACCTTTCTGCCAAAAGTCACTAGTTTTAGGAGGGATTCAGAGGGACAGAGCTAGAATTTGGGTCAAAATCAGGGACTTCCTTAAAAATTAGGGACAGCTGAGAGGTATGGCCTCTGCCCTAAATAGATATATCAGTGTTTGTCCTGCTGTGATACTGTGTGAGGTTGTAAGGTGATGGTGTAACATTATTTCCTGCTAGAATGGCTGCTTCTCTTATCACAGTCATGTAATGTAATCCCACAACAACTGTTGGTCAACATCCACAGAACAAGTTATGTGATATGGTATTCCTAATTTTCCTTTACATTCACTCATTCAGATGCATGATATAATTACTTAAGTACCAACCTGATGTATATCTACCATGGCTTAGTGGTACTTCATGTTGTGTAGTGTGTGCAAGGTCCGTGGTTTGAGATTTACAGAGGTGTTTTATTTTGTTCCTGAGCAGAACAAAGGCCCTCACATACAGAGTGACTAAGGCACTTTTAAGCAGTTGTAAGCAGGTTTGTGTGGGTTTGCGCAATGCTGCGCATCGCTTAGCAAAGTGCAAACAAGCGCACACTTGTGCAAACCCGCTAACTACTGCTTAATAGAGCTTACGCCCGCTCAACCCCTCACTAATTTCTTTGAAAGAAAAGAAAAATGGGGAGATAGGAAAGTGGTGAAAAAAGGGCACAAAAAGGGAAAGACAGTATGAAAAATAGTTTGGGATGTGCAGGACAGGTGTAGGGAAGATCCATAGCTACCCATTTCTTCAACAGCAACAGCTGTGCATATGCAATAAATTTGGAGGTTGATATGAACCCTTCAACCCCTGAGAGAGGGGTGAGGACAACAAAGTATGTTGTAATGCCAGTTAAATAACATTTCATGTGTCCAGTGGACATGTGTGAAAATGGGTAGCTATGTATGGGGCATAATTTTTTTTTGGGAGCAGATTGCCCTTTTTTATTTTCAGGTGAGTGTGGAATGTGGGGAAGGGGAAGTAGGTATATTTGGGGAGGTAGGTTGGGGAGGTAAATAGACAAGACAATCAAGATGCATATAGGGGCAGTATATGACACATGTGGTGGGTGAACACCTTTGACAGGGAGGGATGTTTGGAAATCGCAAGCCCATGAGCCCCAGATGGAAACAGTGGGACTGAGGTCCCCACCCATGTGCCCTCAGCACTGAACCTTCATGGCCCAGAAGGTGGCTGTGTTGGGGGCTGTGTAGGAGGGGCAGGCTGACCCGTGAGTTGCGCCACTCAGGCCCCAAGCTAGTATAGAGGTTCTGCAACAGAATGTTTTATTTATTTATTTATTTTACATTTGTTGACCGGGCTAGTCTAGCTGGATATATGTCCATTTTCAGTAGAGGCCTGGGGAGATAAGCTCCAAACTTCAATAACAGTACATATATACAGAAGTAAATACATGAGATCAACTACATTAATAATAAGTAAGGCAGTATTAGCTAAAAAGTGGTTACAGGTATATAGAGTACATAACACAAAATATTGACTAAACATAATACAATTTATCATGAAGCTGTATTTTAACTGTTCAGAAAGATTGATAGTAAAGCACATAATATAATTCCAGATATAAGAAGGGAGAAAAGGAAAGTAAGATTGGAACAGAAGATGAGAAAGTTCTAATCAAGAAGATTGGAACTTTTATGAGAGTATACTAATCGGAAGGCTAGGTAGTAGAGGTAGAATGGTAGTTGGGTTCTGATGAGAGTGTTACTGAGCTGAGAAGTGAGGTAGAAACAGGTAGCTAGAGCATATAAGGTGGGGTTGAAACAAATAGTGAGAGTATGTAGGTTAGTCAGGTTTAGTACAGCGGCACATCCAATGAGTTTTAAGGAAGAGTTTAAGTTTATTTTTGAACAAGGAAATAGAGGAAGTGTTGAAAGTTCAGTGGGGAGTAAGTTCCAGATTTTCCCAACAGTGTTAGTGAAGAGAGTCTCCAGCTCTATTGTTTGATTTGACAATATTTATGAGGAGTTTTTGTGAAGATCTTAGGGATCTCAGGTTATTGTAGGGATGAATAAGGTTAGATAGTATGGGTGTCTTAGCCGGTTGATAAAGAATTTTATGGGCAATGGTCAGTTGATTATATTTCAGCTGTTGCTGTAATTCAAGCCACCCTAGGTATTTTAGACTAATACAGTGGTGTGTTTTAAAAGGGTTACCAGTGGCAAATCTGGCTATGTTGTTGTAGGTGTTTTCTAGTTTTTTAAGGTTGTTTCTTGACAGGTTAGTGAAAATGGAAGAGGCATAGAGTAGGGTAGAGATTAGATGGGTGCGAGCGATAGTTATTCTAGTTGCAGGGGTGAGGAAGGGTTTGATCCTATATAGAGAGCCTATTTTTCTGTTAGTTGTTTTCAAGATATTATTAATATGAGTGTCAAAGTTAAGGTTGTTGTCTATGGTGATACCTAGCAGTTTGGTAGTAAGATCCTGGGATATAATGGTGCTATTATTGGAGGCTATAGTGAAGGCAATTGGTGGGGATTTATTGGTAGGTGTAAAAAGTAGAAGTTTAGTTTTTTGGGGATTTAATAAGAGACAGCGTTTTGTAAACCATAGTTCTACTGAGCTAAATAAGTTTTGTGTAAGGAAGTGAAGTTCAGATTCAGATTTGGCTGAGCATATAAGTGTAGAATCATCTGTATTGTATGCATGTAGCTTGGGGAACTGCTTCGTGAAGGTCATTGATGAATAAGGAAAACAGGAGTGGGCCTAATATGGACCCTTGAGGGACACCAATATTAACGGGTAGTTGGGTCGAAAGAGTGGTATTCCAGAGCACAGCTTGATGTCTGTTATTTAAGTAGGATAGGAACCATTTTATAGCTAGTTCAGTCTATCTATGCACCACAGCCTGGACCCAATGAAGGGTGATAAGTGCCTCTCCACCCACACTTGCATGGGGGGGCCGAGCCCCATCCCCTGCAGTGCTTCCACCCGAAGGTGGCACAGGGCCAACGGAGGAGGAGGAGGTCCCAGGCTGGGCACTGAATCTGCTGGGTTCCAGGTGCCATGGCCAGCTGAGGTGGGGCAGGTGGGTCCACTGGGACCGGCCTTCCCAGACGAACTATGTTTTGGAGACTTTAATAAAGATATGGGTTAGTAACAGTCAACAGCATTGCCAATTAGTTATAACAGCATGCAGAAGTATTCCCATTAACCCAACACACCAGATTTTCAACAGTTGAAAAGCAAGCATGATACATGCATATATAGAACAATAGTAGACATTACAACAGCATGCAGGTTTAATTGATGGCAACAGGCCACCAATATTGTGGTATTTTAATATTTATAAACCAATAGGACATATGTCCCAACAAAAGTTTTGAGATTAGACATACCGATTGAGGTGTGGAATTGCATTTTTATGCACATACAGTAGGGTGGAAAAAGATAGCTCAATTGACAACTTATATATCCTTCTAGTTTTCACTACATTCCTATTAACTGCAGTTATATGTCCCTTACATGTATTATTACACTACCCAATGTCCTTATATTGTGCAATCGGATTTTGCTAAATCATTATATACATGAGCTGTATCTTACATACAAACTGTCCAAGATGTAGATGTTACTGCAACATATTTTGAGAGTTGCTCACACACACTACTGCTAAGATGGTACACTGACTGCTCTACTTTCATATAATTATCTAGATATGTTCAGGTGAAAGTATCAGTTATATGTTAACAGCTCCATACATTTCTGGCAGCACACTGACATTTCTGGGGAACACAATACCAAGCTACTCATGTGCCAGATTAACCTGTACATGCTGGCCATGAACCAACAGTTGAGGGCTGTACATATGCATACAAGCTACTGGCACTCCCTTCATCCACGTTATATGGGCCTACCCAAGTGTGGGTTGACACTGCTTAATACAACACTACTATTTGTAGAATGCAACAGTACAACAACATATCAAAGAAAATGACACAGACGCACTCCATGATTCATACATTTATTAAAGGATTATTACACCTTTATTTATTGGGTTAAAAGACTTTTTGAAGGCTCTCTCATTTATTTTATATAACAGTACATACAGAATAATTACTAACCTGCCTCATGATGCAGCCTTTGCAGCCTATCTTCATGGGCTTGCAGGTTCATAGCCTGGTCACCTGCAGCTGTGAAGTAAATGCAGTGATATTGAGACATACCTATCCATAGTATAGACAAGCATAGCCATTCTTAACTACTTAATACAATTGGTACTTACTCAATACTGGGGCATTAGGCATTGGACGAGGTTCCTGGATCCACCTGTTCAGTTCATCCCTCCTACGTCGCTTCAGGTCAGAATAATGGTGCCTGACCTGCTCACCAGTCCGGGGAACACCAGTGGCACTGGTGAGATCATGGGCAAGACTGTTCTAGGCCTCCGTTTTATATTGTGTACCCTGGTGATGGCCACGCAGGAGTCTTTCCTCATGTATGTGAAAGAGGAGCCAAACCATAATTTTGGACTCCTGGATTCCCCAGCGTTGCACTCTAAATCGAGTGCCTTCACCAACACCAGCCATGCTGACTGCAGAAGGAAGCTACAACCAGTTATAGCAAGTATTCCCGCCTGTGGAACTTAAATATGCCTCATTTCCTGCACTTATTTGTGATTGGCCAGTTTTGGAAAAACTCAGCTGTAGGCACGCCTGCTTAGCTGATGTTGGCAATGTTTAAAATTCCTTTGATAGATATGTGTCTGTTGAAAGCGCATGTTTGTGAAATGCTGTCATGGCTTAGTGGTTAAGTACTGTGACTATAGTGCATAGTATCCTAAGTTTGAACCCTGTTACTGCTTTTTATTTTCCTGCTGGGCAGACCTGACTGGATAAGGAACAGTAAAGCAGGTGTGAGCGTGTTTACCCAACTTTGCTCAACTTTGCCCGACTTTGCCCAACTTTGCCCATCGTTGCTCAACATTGCTCGACATTGCTCGACATTGCTCAACGTTGCCCAATGTTGCTCGAAGTTACCTGTCATTGAGCTAGTTAGCGCGGTGCGCAGCTACATGCAAAGATGTTGTGCTGGTTAGCGCGGTGCGCAGCTATAAGCAATTGTATTTAAATATGCTCAATACTGGTAAAATGTGCTTAGCAGTGCTTTATATTGCTTAAAACAGGGTACTCATGCCTCAGAATGCATAACAATTTCACCTTCATATATATATATATATATATATATATATATATATATATATATATATATATAAATAATTCGTTCACTACTACATTTAACATTTCAATGTTTTTTACAAAACTGATACATAAAAATGTCAGGAAATATTTTTGTATACAGATTTCCCAGAGAAAATGGAACATGCAGTAGTGGGACTCGTACAGGGAATGCCTCCTCTTTGTGCAAAGGCTCTAACCACTATGCTATCTCTATGTTGCTTAATTTGCATATATTTTTCTTATTAGCCTCTTCTAGTGTCTAAGCTGCTAACTGTAGCTAAGCAATGGGCAAACCTATGCAAACTCATGCAACTACGGGCAGCTATACCGGAGGAAGAAAAAAAGATTATTTTATTTTTTATTTTGTAAGTTGTTTAACATATGGGGGAGTATAGTGTTACATTGTATACATGTGAACGGACTTGCTCATGTAACTGGACGTTGCGGCATTTCTTCATTGCAGGGGTGTGGATGTAAGCTTTAGAGTTGAGGCAGGGCGCTCTCATTAATATGCATGGCACGCTTTCATTGTAGTCTTACACGGAAGATTAGTAAATCCGGGGATACATTTGTTAATATGTTTTTGTAATGTTTAAGAGCTTTTCTTCCTGGGTATCCACTGAAAATGGGCACCTACCCAGTCACACTTTCCTGGTAATCAAATGTCAATAAATAAATAAATAAATATATGCATTCACTTGTATATGTATTTTCTAGAAATGATTACTGTGAGCAATGTATATAATTCTTCTTTTGTTGAAGTGTTTTGTTGCACTATTAAGCATTGTTTTTTATTTAATGTTTTTCAACTGCACCATTAGTCCCCATTCTGGGAATGAAAAATAAGCATGGCGATGTGTGTTCTCCTGTTCAGATAAGCAGACTCTTGAATAAACATCTCCATATCTTGCAGCTAAGTTGGAATAAAAAACATATATTTATTTCAAGAGTATACTGAATACACTATCTTTGAACATGTTGGATTACTATTCTGGTATTGCCTGATTTAGTAATCGGTGAATATTAAGCAACTTCACCACACTAATGCATTACAGGACTATATTATGTAACAATGGAGTGATAAGAGTAGAGAGCCACCATGTCTACATGTATCCATTCCAATGAGAGCAATGGTCATATGTGGCCAATAGCCAACCAGGGAATTCAATCTGTTTTTTTAAGAGTAAAGTAAGTGATCCCCAAAGGAATGCATGGGACAGCTTGTGTTACATACAGCTACACATGAAAATGGTCTCTGGCTCCCCTCTGACACCTGAAACCTTCAAGACAGCTCCATCTGTATTTGGTAATAGGTACTGAATGTAGTTTGGCTTCTCACATTGTACTACCCATAGTACCTAGTTCCACAAATAGGTGGAGCTTCTGCATTATTAAAAAGCCCATTCAGGTCAACGTGCAAATGATTCAGCCTTGCTGATTTGAGAGCCTTGCCACTGTACAAAACTGAATTATTTTGGTGAGGTGAGCCTGACTCACATTTTGAAAAAGGGCATAGTGCTCTGGCAGTCCATATTAACATATGTTAAATGGAGTGGACACCTACGTTTTGGACTGGAATAACAGCTTGGGGTAGCGTGTTACTCCATGCCAAGTCTTCCTGGAATATGACCCAGAATTAACCTTTTTTTATCTTATTTTCTTCTCATTTTTTCTCATCTGTTTACTTATTTCCACTCTGCCCTCCTCATGCAGTCTTTCTAACTGTTGTTTATATAACTTTAAGGATCAAATTTTAAAAGAACTTGGGTGTGGAGTAAAGTACTATGCTGGAAGTTACTCCATGCCTGAGTTCAAAAGCTAAAGCTGTGCCAGTCCCCATTTGGTTTGTGTCAATGCAGACTGCCGTCACACTGTCACACTATATTCAGTTCCAAAAAGGAAATTAGCTCACTATATCAAACAAATCCAGTCTTGTACATTAGTGAGATTATCCAATGAGCAAGTCTGAATTAATCAGTACCTAGGCTGAATGTCACATACACTGATATCTCCAACTGTGTAGCATCTTTACCTCCCATGTACTTGATCCTGATTAACTCACTCATCCTCAATATTCTCATCATCATCATCAGCTATGAGTCATCTTACCACATCATTACTGACCTAAGCCAACTACACATAATCAAAGCTCCTTTTTCATCTTAACTGGTCTCCATTAACTTTCTTAATCTAACACCTACTATCCATTTCTCCATCACTTCTATTTCTTCTACTTTAACTCTATTCTCTCTTTTATTTTCCAGTTGTGTAACTGTGCATATATTTTGGTTGTTAGATCTCATGCGTGTCTGTTGTTTCTCAGATTGTCTGTGCCTGCTCATAAATGTAAAGCATTGTTATTTGGATGCTGCACATTGTTTTGTTACATTATTATGTAACCCAGGCTGAGCCTGTAATTGTTTATTGTTTGATAAGTGTTCAGCCCCAGTAAATAAATTTAGATAGATAGATAGATAAATAGATAGATAGATAGATAGATATATAGATAGATAGATAGATAGATAGATAGATAGATAGATAGATAGATAGATAGATAGATAAATGCTTGTAATTAGTTATTGTTTGATGTGTTCATCCCCAGTAAATAAATTTAGATAGATAGGTAGCTAGCTAGATAAATGCCTGTAATTGGTTATTGTTTGATAACTGTTCATTACCAGTAAACAAATGTAGATATAGATAGACAGATGGGTAAACAAATAAATAAATAAATGGAGAATCCCATTAATCTTAGTGGGAAGGTTTGGAATGAGGTACTGCCTTCCATATCAAGTTTCACAACGTACTGAAAGTTTTTAGAGCTGGGCTGGCCATCATGCCTGCATTCACCAGACTGCCCTGCAAGTGGGGCTGATCGGCCATGAGACTGTCTAGATCAGGAGCTTCAGCTGTTTGTTAGACAGGCTTCCTGCCTGTGATATCAGGTCTGACATACAGGTGGAGCTGCTCTGCTAGAAAACTTTATCCAGGGTTGGCAGCCCTGCTGTCTCCTATGGTAAGTTAAAGACATGAATAGGTAATGTGATTCATTAACATAGAATGTTATAGAATCTCTTAACCCACTTCTGGTGTAACTGAACCTCCTTCAGTTAAATACATCAGTGTTGTGAGGTATTGAATTGGGTGTACCATGCAGTTCAGAATGATTTCATCCAAGGGTGGGGTGGGATGGATTCTTATTCTAGGCAGTGAGAATAGCTTTAGGTGCACTGCACTAAATCCAGGCATATATATATATATATATATATATATATATATATATATATATATATATATATATATATATATATATATATATATATACAGACAGATAGCCAAACATGTGTTGAAAATCTATACTTCCCTTCACAAATGTTAATTTATAAATAACTTTTTAGACAACTAAACTGTAATCTTCCATGAGAACATGTACATTTTTGTTATATTGTTATCACTTTTGTTATGTGGTTATATTACTGAGATTAGTTTATCCTGTTACACTTTATGAATGATAAACATTTGACTTTTCTCTAATGAATGTTATTTGCATCTATTTTGTAAAATTGGATATGTTCTCTATACAAGAGAATGGGTTCCTCAGTTTGACATTCACATCTAACAAAGGTGTGTGTGTGTGTGTGTGTGTGTGTGTGTGTGTGTGTGTTGTGGGTTGTAGACAGATAGATAAATAGATAGAGAGACACTTTTCAAATGAGACCAGAGTATGACAAAATAGGCTCTCTTGACAGCAGAATAATGCTTCCGCTAATAAATTCCATCAGAAGAAATGACTCCTATACATAGCACAAGCAGAAAGCGATAATTCAAAGTAGAAAGAGATGATGATAAAACACCGGAGAAGCTCAAGAAACAAGGAGATACTGAGATTTTGGATGCAGGCCTTTAAGGAGAACAACAATAATCATGCAGAATATTACAAGTATTCTAAGAACTAAACCAACACGGAAAGGGAGAAAGGAGATTCTACTGATAGGGATGACTGCAATTAGGGATACAGACAATAGGCAAGAGGGAGCCAGAATTTATTGGAGAAAACCGGCAAAGGAACCCAAGGTATTGGCAGCAAATAACTAGAAATGGAAAGATGATAGAATGGGAAGATGCCAAGAATTTTTTTGGACTGCAGGTTAGAGATTGCCTTCCCTATCAGAGATTGATATCAGCGTATAGCCAAAGAGAAAGAAATGGAGGGTCCTGAATGAAAGACCAGCACCGGTAGAGTTTTTAATAGAATCTAGAACAGAAGCTGCCTTTACAAGAGGAATAATTAGTAGAACATGCAAAATGTTGCATGATGACTATAAGAACCAATTAGAGGAGGTTATAAAGGACTGGGAAGATGTATTGGATAAGTAATTCACAAAGAAACAATGGGAGATTATATGTATGTCTCCCAAATAAGCAACATAATCTAGAAGATGTAGAATTTTTGCCTGGAAATTTTTACATCGATATTTTTATATCCCAAGTAGACTCCAGGGAATTTTTCCAGAGTTAGACAGTAAATCTTGGAGGTGTGAATGGGAAGAAAGAGATAATTGAGAACATATTTTCTAGGAGTGTGGTGAGATTGCAGACTTTAAGGATTCCCTGCGGGATGCACTGTTGGAGATGCTGGGTGGGCAGATTGGTCTGACGAGGGAGATGATTTTTCTGAGCTATGATACAGAATTGGAATTGCCTAGACATGGTAAGGCCTTGTTGTGTCTAATAATGGTGCCTGCCAAAAAAGCAATTACTATAAAATGGAAATTGAAATCTAAACCAACAATACTGGAAGTAGTGAATATAGTATCAGAGCTAAAATAAGTGGAATTGAGATCTTTAGAAAAGGGTAGGAGCAAACCACAGGAAAAAATGGGAATTATGGGAACAATACATACAAGGGAGGAATGAGGCCTAAAGGGTAACAGAACTTAAATTAGCTATGTAAGATTTGTTTGCAAAAGCTTTCACCTTCATTCCAAGTATAGTAGGTCTATGGATGTGGCTAAAGCTTTAATCAATTTGAAACAATATGTTAGGAAACTCAATTTTGAAATTATGTTTCATAATGTGCACAGTGTTACTAACCCTTTAACAATTCCTAGCACCTTTAATCCTCCATTAAATCCATCACTGGAACTGTTTGAAAAATTATGTGAGACTGACATATGGGATATTCATGTGTATAATTTACCAGCATTTAGTAATGTTAACCAGTCTGAAAGGATGAGTTTAAAAAGTTTGAGATGTAATAAGTCTATCAGAATTATGAAGCCCAATAAAGGAGGATGACTTGTAATAATGAACAGGTGTGATTATGTTGCAAATATGAGGGTGATTCTTTCTGGCACAACTTATGAGCCCAGTTCATTGAATCAGTTGAATGGGGCTTATAGACTAATTAGGAGTGCACTGAATGATCTCTTTATTGAGTTCAATATTTAATTGAGTAAATGTAACTATTCATTGGTTCACTCCCCATTACCTCTACTATTTTTGGGCTTCCTAAATTGCATAAAAGCATTGAACAACCCCCCATGCATCCAATAGTGGATGCGAGAGGTTCCATCACACATCCACTGGTGAAATTTCTTGATATTAAGTTGAAGGGTTATGTGATAGCAGAGCCCTTCATTTGTAAGGACTAATGGGCATTTTTGGATAAATTGGATCAAGTGGCATATAAAGATGAATATATTTTTATAACAGTCAACATAAAGGATTTATATTCAGTCATCCCACATGGACTTGCTGTGTAGTGGTTTTGTGACTACTTGTTTGCTAAAGGGGTCTCACAACTAGAGATTAATTTGTATGAACACCTGTTGTAAATGGTCTTGATGAATAATTTTATCCTTTTTGAGAAGGAATTGTTTCTACAAAAGGAGGGTGTTGCAATGGGTTCAGCATGTGGAGGACTGTTTGCTAGCATTGTAATGCTACAATGGGGGAAGCTATACTTGCTTGATTCAAGGTTTTTTCAGTACTTTCAACTATACACAAGATTTTTGGATGATGTATTTCTTCTATGGGAAGGCCCAAAAGAATGATCAAATTATTTTTAGAACATATTCATGGAACAATGAATTTTCTGAAGTTCACCCACTGTGGGAATGAGGAGAGGATCTCATTCTCAGATGTTTTGCTTTATAAGGATCAAGTTAATGGTAGGTTTATTTCTTCAATATTTAGAAAAAAAAACTACTCAAACAGTTTTCTTCACTTTTCCAGTACCTACCCATTTAAACAAAAGTGGGCTGTCCTAAAGGGACAATTTGTACATGCAGCCAGAATTATGTCAACATTTCATTTATTTCTGGCTGAATGTGCTGTATTGAAGGGTATGTTTTTAAGGTGTGGTCACCCTCCCCCCCCAGGTTGGTTAATGAGCTTATGCCTGAAGTTGTGAATAAAAGGGAACGTGGGGTTCTATAAGCCCATTCTGGGTTATGTTGTTTCCTGGGTGGGTGACACAGGACCCCAAGGTACCCTGAATACTGGGGTCATGATTACAGATATTTGATCTGATAATCCTACATCATGGAATGTGGGCAGTGACTGTAAATGTGATTTAAATAAATATAAAAGTGCCTTCATTTCTACATTCAATAGCTCGAGGAGGAAAATAAATGATGCATTGGTGAAGAACTGGCAGGTGATGAAATATGACAGAGCGATTAGGAATAAAATTAGTGATGGATCAGTTATTTACTGAAGGGGTAATAATTTAAAGGATTTGTTTGAGAAAAATAATGGGTCCATTGTAGATGGACGGATGAAGAAATGTGGTTTTTGTTCCTATTGTGTGCACATTTTGGAAAGAGGCGAAATTACAATTAATGATTATGAATTTAAACCAGCTGGTAAGTTTATATGTAATACAGAGAAAGTGGTGTACTGTGGTTTGTGTATGTCTCGCAAATGAAAGATGAGAACACCACAGTAAAGTTGTCAGACTGCTGCTACAAACACCACAAAGCCGAATACTTCTTAGCGCTTTCTTTCACTTTTAATATAAAACGTGAACTTCATCAGAAAAACGGGAACTCTCCCATGTTCCCGTTTTATACAAACTTCACAGGAAATGATGTAACAAAGTACAATTTTAAAATAACATTTAAATATCATTTCATAAGATATCTTGAATACTAATCACTCAATGAGTGTATATTTTATATTATTTCTAAATGACATAACATGTAATATACTTGTTAATAAAAAATCTAATATACTTATTAATAAAAAATTGATTACCAAATACAAATGTTCTAGCTTGAATGGGACTTGCTC
This sequence comes from Protopterus annectens, assembly GCF_019279795.1. Classification (NCBI taxonomy): domain Eukaryota; kingdom Metazoa; phylum Chordata; order Ceratodontiformes; family Protopteridae; genus Protopterus; species Protopterus annectens. The sequence continues at coordinate 661,547,160 of NC_056746.1, forward strand.
AAATATATATATATATATATATATATATATATATATATATATATAGAAAAAATACATTTATATATACATTATATGATTATAAATCTACACACATATAAAATGAATTTGGTAAGGTCTGAAATGACCATCCCTCAGTCATGGTGTAAAATATAGTATGTATATATTATATTGTGTATTTTTATATTTTGTATCTGTATTCTAATCACTGAGTTACGGTGTGTAAAATCAATAAATACTATTAACCTTATATAAAGCTAAATGTTGCAAAGGAATTGTGAATCATGACACAATTCATCATGAAATAAAAATTATTATACCACGAATTATCTTACAAATGCAAACTTTATACCAAAATTAACACTCATATCAACTGTGAATATGAAAATACCCTATAAAACTAATCTATTTGTTTACTAAAAAACACTTAATGTTAACCATTTCATTTAGACCTGGGGACATATCAGCCCCTAATATTAACTGCCATATTGTTTCCTTCTGTTCTAGTCTATTATTGACATCTCCTTTTAACAAACCTTTTTCTACCCAATCCAATACAAAAAAATCAAACTTTTTAAAGTTTACACATGATTGTGCATGTTTTGCCAAAGAATTATTACCATCTTTATTTTTAATTGCCAAATTGTGTTCATAAATTCTACGTTTCAATACTCTAGTGGTTTTACCAATATAATAACTGTCGCACGTCCACATAAGATGCAATATACACCACGTGATCACTATTACAGTTAAAATACTTATTTGCCCAAATGGTTTTGTTTAAATGTTTTATGGTTACAAAGGAAGTATTACTGGTGTACCGACATTGTCTACAGTCCTTACAGCAGAATGTTCCTTTCTTGTTGCTTACCTCTCTTGCATTAATATCTTTGTTATTAGACGTGTGTTCTAATATATATCTTATGTTAGTTACATTCTTATAAGTAAACTTGGGTCTAATACCTAGACATAACATCAAGTCTTTATTTCCCAAGATGATCCTCCAGTTTTTTTCTACAATTTCTCTAATGTCTAATAACTCGTTAGTTATAGGTAAAGGAAAAGCAATATGAAACTCATGTATTTCTTCTGTATCGATATCATGCGAGTTGTTTCTAACAATAATGTCGGTCATGTTGGCAGACAAAATAGGTTTTTCTACTCCCTTTCTTAGTAAATGGACTTCTCTTTCTAAACCTTTTAACCAATTATTTTTGTAACCTCTCTCTATAAATAATTTTTTCAACTGCAATAGTTCTTATGAATACACATCATCTTCTGATGTTAACCTACTTAACCTTATCATTTGCCCTTTTATAACATTTTTCTTCATGTGTGAAGGGTGCAAACTGTCTTTGTGAAGATACTGGTTTGTAAAACAAGGTTTTCTAAATATTCTACTTTGTAATTTGCTATTTTCAATATCAAAGTATAATGTGATGTCCAAAAAATTGATCTCTTTACCATAACCACTTATTTTAAAGTGTAGAAAACCTGTTGTTTTATTTAGATCTTCCACCATATTTTCAAATTCAGCTTTTTCACCCACCCAAACAAAAAACAAATCATCTATGTATCTTACATAGAGTAGGGCTTTATTGAAGTATGGATGCTTTTTAAGATGTTCCTGTTCCCAACTGGACATGACGATATTAGCAAATGCTGGTGCAACTCTAGCACCCATCGCCACCCCAGATGTCTGTTTATAGTGTGTTTTGTTAAATGTGAAAAAGTTATTATCTAATACTATTTCCATTAAGGAACATATAGTATTTATCTTGGAACCACTAAGAGATGTATAAGATGCCAAATATGTCCTCATACTTTCTACACCTTCCTCTTGATCTATTGATGTGTATAAACTTTTGACATCCAAAGTAGCAAAATGAACTTGATCCTGTACTAAATTTTGTTTGGCTAGTATTTCTAACAAATGCCACGAATCTTTCAAAAAGTATTCTGCTTTTTGTGCTATTAAATTTAGAATGTTATCAAGCCAAATAGAAATATTTTCTGTTTTTGAACTTTTTGCTGATACTATGGGTCAAAATGTTAAGTCTTTTGTACCATATTGCAGTTTGGGTATTCCAAAAAAATTACCCATTTTTGGTTGTTCTATTAACATAAAAACATAATCATCCTTATTCAATTCTTCTTGACAAAACATGTCAGAAAGAGAAGTACTAACTTTTCTATAACAGCTTAGGATGAAATTCAGACTAACCTTACTATAGTTATTTGCATCATTCAACAGTAAGTTGATAGCCTTGTTGTAATCATCTGTATTCATCACCACAATTTTTCCCCTCTTATCTGCTTTCATAACCCTTATATTTTGAGATTTGGACAAATTTTCCAAAGCTCCACGTTCCAAATGTGTCAAATTATCTTGCACATCCGTTTTCGTGATCTGTCTAAATTCTCTTTCACACATCTTTTGGAACACTTGAAGTGTATTCACTAATGGGGGGTTATAAACACTAGGTTTTCTTAGTGTTCTATCTTGGGTGGAATAGGCTATATCAACATCCTGCATGATATATTTCAAATTTAACTTACGCAGGAATAATCTAAATTCCACCAACAATTTACCAATTTGTACCTTATTGGATGGGATGAAATTAAAACCTTTTTTCAAAACCTTACAACATGATTCAGAAAGGTAAATGTCACTTAGATTTACAATAGACAAAGAATAGTCATTATTTTCCGGAACAGTCATCACCACTTGTGTTTGTTCTTCCCTTTGTATTTGCCTTTGTATTGTGTGGAATTGAACCACTTGGTAGTCCTCTTGGGTTGTGCCCCATCCACCCGAAAAGAAGCAATCTTTTGTTTATTATTAGTACTGACAACCTCCGCAAAACTAGTAGAAGCAGTATTGTTTGTATCATTGGTGTTTCTTTTAGCTTGGTTATTTTCAACATTTTTGGCCTCTGTAACAATAACACTAGTGCCTGTAGTAGAATTTGAAAGTAAACAATTATCATTCAAAGTTTCTCTTCCATCTTCGGACCTGGAATGTGTAGAAGTCAAATTGACTTCCCCATCATTTTTATTGTTGGTATTTACACTTTTCTCTTGACCAAAAGTGCTAATATAAGCTTCATTAGTACTATATGCATAAATGTCTCTTCGCATTTTATTCTGCTTTCTTAAAATCACTGTAGCCCTTTGTCTATCAGTTTTTGCCTCTATACTGTTATACAAAGGCAAAAATTGTGAAAAACAACTGTACTGTTTAATGTTCTCATCTATAACCTTAATTTCTTCCATTAATTCATTCAGTTCATTTTTGTAGTGCTGTACTAAAATGGGCATCATAGCTATTCCCGCTTCGTTATATAATTTAATTAACGTAGTACAAAGTTCGTCTCCTGGGGTGACACAGTTTGGGAACTTGGCTGTTCTCAAACCCTGAGGCACTATGTTACGTGAGATACACTCTGTTAAGTATTGTATCTCTAAACGTAAAGTAGCATGCTTAATAACCATTTTCTCTAAAGTAAAAATTGATTTTTTGCATGCTTGTATGTTATTATCCTCATTATTTATGGCTTTAAAAACTGGCACTTCACGAATATCCTTGAATGGATTGTCTATTTCAGAGCACACGTAACCCCATACATTGCCCGTGAATTTACTTTTGTTTCCGTTCTCTGTAATGTCTGTCAGTAAAACGTCGCTGTTCACGGTATTATTAACAGCTGGCGTAACAAGTTTAGAGTTACCTTGTAAAGCAATTGATCCCGACTCCACCAATTGCTTTTTTGTTGTAATATTCGCTTCACCTTTCAAGCAATTTATAACAATGTTGGTAATGGTGTCGATTAATTCCTGTTCAGGCTCCTTGGACTGCTTGCGCATCATGGCTCCATCAGCTCCGTCCGAACCTGGCGTAGGGTGAATGGATAAATCCAATAGGATATCTTGGGAGAGTGGTTCCGTGGCCATCCGTTACAAACAACCGCCCAACCGAACTGTTTGAAAACTCAAAAAGTAAACCAAACTCGGACTAGCCGAAACAAAAGAAAGATGAGAACACCACAGTAAAGTTGTCAGGCTGCTGCTACAAACACCACAAAGCCGAATACTTCTTAGCGCTTTCTTTCACTTTTAATATAAAACGTGAACTTCATCAGAAAAACGGGAACTCTCCCATGTTCCCGTTTTATACAAACTTCACAGGAAATGATGTAACAAAGTACAACTTTAAAATAACATTTAAATATCATTTCATAAGATATCTTGAATACTAATCACTCAATGAGTGTATATTTTATATTATTTCTAAATGACATAACATGTAATATACTTGTTAATAAAAAATCTAATATACTTATTAATAAAAAATTGATTACCAAATACAAATGTTCTAGCTTGAATGGGACTTGCTCAAATATATATATATATATATATATATATATATATATATATATATATATATATATATAGAAAAAATACATTTATATATACATTATATGATTATAAATCTACACACATATAAAATGAATTTGGTAAGGTCTGAAATGACCATCCCTCAGTCATGGTGTAAAATATAGTATGTATATATTATATTGTGTATTTTTATATTTTGTATCTGTATTCTAATCACTGAGTTACGGTGTGTAAAATCAATAAATACTATTAACCTTATATAAAGCTAAATGTTGCAAAGGAATTATGAATCATGACACAATTCATCATGAAATAAAAATTATTATACCACGAATTATTTATATTAAAAGTGAAAGAAAGCGCTAAAAAGTATTCGGCTTTGTGGTGTTTGTAGCAGCAGCCTGACAACTTTACTGTGGTGTTCTCATCTTTCTTTTGTTTCGGCTAGTCCGAGTTTGGTTTATTTTTATGTCTCGCAAATGTTTCCATACTGGGAAAACAGAAAGAAGATTTAGGAACCGTATTTATGAGCACTTGAGGCATATTAAAATTAAGAAGGACACAAGTGCTCTGGCTAAACACTGTGTTGAATTTGAGAATCATAATTTTACACTTTTTGTATTAGAAGCCCTTGAAGATAATGACAGAGGTGGGGAATGGCCTGTACTACTTGAAAAAAGAGAGCTGGTGTGGCAACTTAGGCTTAATGCAATGCATTGGCTAGGTTTAAATGAGCAAGCTTCTTTAACCAGTGTTTTAAAACTTAAAACTTTTGTGAGATGATTTCTTTGTTGATGGACTTGATTTCTTTACATATATATATATATATATATATATATATATATATATATACATACATATATATATATATTTTTAAGGTGTATTTATATATATATATATATATATATATATATATATATATATAAAGATGATGTATATTTTGTTACCTTGAAAGTATTATAAGGTTTATATATATATATATATATATATATATATATATATATATATATATATATATTTTTTTTTTTTTGCTTCTAAGGCTATGCAAATGTGACCTACTATTCTTGATTTACATATGTTGGACAAGAAGATTTTCTAGGGAGTGTGTTGCTTTAAATTTCTACTTCCTGTTACTGCTTTGTATAAAAAGGAAGTTATGCTGTGTGTGTTTATCTGATGTAGTTTCTTTAGGATGAAGTGATGAAGTGACGAAAGTGCTAATCTTTTGTGTTAAGAAATTTCTGGTTCTACTTGGAAGAACAATTTTACACCTTGCAGTGTTTCTATTACCTGTTTTCTGCAATTTGGTGTTTTATTGAGGCATTCCAATGGTCTGGTGTTTCTTTCAATAATAATAGTAGCTGCCAAAAAAGCAATTACTAGAAAATGAAAATTGAAATCTAAACCAACTATACTGGAAGTAGTGAATATAGCAACAGAGATAAAACAACTGGAATTGAGATCTTTAGAAAAGGGTAGGAGCAAACTAAATAGGAAAAAAAATGGGAATTGTATAGAAGGCAGGAATGAGGCCTAAAAGGCAGCAGGACTTAAATGTGCTATGTAATGTTTGAGTGAGAAAGACTGGGTAGAGTATACGTGATGTATAAGGTTTGCAACTTGGATTGTGTCAGTGTGGTTTGTGATGTAAAATGCTTGTGACTAGGATTGTGTTGGTGTTGTTTGTTTTCATTTATATAAATGTATGATTGCCTATGTAGTAAGTGATCATTTAATGAAGATGTTTCTTATTTAGAAAAAGGCAGGACATGAATAATGTATGTAATATTACTTAGGTTATATGATATATAGCAATATATGCGAAGGATAATGTTTATGTTAATATAGTTTGATTACTTTCATATGAATGCAAATTTGCCTATGTCACAAGTGATAATTCAATAAAGGTGTTTGAAAAAAAAAACAAAGACAACTTCACAAAAATGTTCCATGTAGAAGTAACTATTACAACTAGTAAGCATTTTTGTTAAAAAAAAAATTGGGGTTACAGAGAACAACCCTTTGTTAGTGAACCAAAGAAGTCCATATGAGTCCTGTTATACAAGTGACTTGTTTAGGCAAAAGTTCTTTGCAGAAAGCTGTAAGATATGCAACCAGTAATGAAGATTTCTTGTAATGTTCCAGACTGGAAAAACAAAATCACTAGAAACTCAACAATCTGGAAAGTCATTGGAATCCTCTGATGTTAAAAAAAACAAAAAACAAAAAACAAAAGATAATGCAAAGACAAGATGCATAGGTGCAAGTTTAGCCTAGGCCTAAAGTATGGAGCCCCCACAAGCAAGGGGAGGGAGGGTCTGCCTATAGTCCTTGCTTAATATTAAAGCAAATCTGTACTTACAGTATGAAGAACTGTGACGGGGAGGAAAAACTGCAAATGGGTGAGAGAGAAAGGTATTAATTATAATTATTCTTACATAACTGGACAACATTTAGACCCTTTAACTAATCCTGTTGATGATATACTGAATAGCATAACATTTACAGGTCACATTAGTAGATAAAATGGGGTCCATATCAGAATTGCAAACATTCACAATGTCGAATCTGACATTGTCGACACGTAAACAGTGAAACCACAGAACATCGAAGAGGTAAACGGAAATCTCTGTAAGGGGAGATTTCTGTTTACTTCAATGTAGTGTGGTCTTGGAGTTGGAATATTTAAGTAGTGGGGGGGTGTGCGGGGTGCAGGGGGGCTTGCCCCCTGCTTAAAGCAAGTAGTTCTATTTTTTAACTGTTTGTTATGTTTTTATTAGGTGTTCGATGTTACTGGATTTCGATGATATGGTGTCGATCATATCGTATTTGAAGTTCAGTAACTTCGAGCATCTAATATAGACCCAGTAAAATGGGCTTTCAGCAGGGTGGGAAGAATAATGGAGAATACTAAACCATAAGTGTTTGAACCTTGTTTCCTAATGAAATTGATACTGTGATAATCGTGCACTGGCCCACTAATCAAGGAGCCTCAAGGAGCCTCAATCCTCACCACTAGCACCAGTGAGTGCCGTCCACATTGGGATAACAAGTACACACACAGTTAAGTACAATTTCCCTTAAAAGCACACAGAGATCACAGTCAGTCTGGGGCTGGCTTCTCCCTTTCTCTCCAGATCCTCAATAAGACTCCACATTGGTACAGCTATAGGGTTCAGATCTCAGCCGAGTGGTCCAGCACCCTCTCTGTCCAACCAGTGCTTTGTGTCCCTGCCTAAGGAGCTGACAAACACTTTGCGATTTGATTTATATACAAACACACAGACACTCCTGGGGAAGGCTGGCACAGGTTCACTAGCTATGCCCCCTTCTGCCCAGACTATACGGTAGTACCGATTGCCACCAACCAGTACTATCAGCTACTATAAAGGTCCTTAACAAAGGGTGTCCAATTCTACTGTGCAATGTTATGATTATCCAATTGATAAGTGTGACTGAGACTTGAAGGCAATTTAGGAGTGGCCTATACAGTATCACCAAATAAATGCAAGTATTCTAAGAGCTTAAATTATCTCTACACAAAACAACCACCGGTCAAAGTTTAAATATATTTAATAATAAATAATAAAAAACACAAGACAATACTTATTAACTCAACACAATGACATTAGAGAGTATGGAAATCACAGGAAATACTTTAAAACAACATTGTAGGATAATCTCACATCAATATAGAAAACAAATAGACTAATCTTGTTATTTCTAGCTATCTCTAAGAGAAATATTAAGATCTAAGATTCTACTTACAGAGCAAAGCACAGTGCTGGTGAGTTGTTTTCAGATTCAGAACAAAATTCAAAATGTCAAATCTTTCTCTCTAAGAAAGTCTTACATTTCCGATTACATCATTCTTGGTACTTCATTTCCCAGGCTGACAGAACTTAAAATTTAACATTTCTTTGTAATCTGCACCTGCCAGGAAACCACGACAATAAAAGACACTTTACATGTGAAACCTAGTAGTTATCTCTGTCTTAGGACAATAGAAAACATTTCTTGGCCCAGTCATCCTGTCTCCAAGCTTGAGATCACACACAGTCACAAAATGCTTTACTTATCAGCTTTCTTCCAGCAGGGTGCACTGTGGTTACATTTTTGAAGTTAGCACATAACACAGTTTTCTTACATCTGTGAAACCAGCCTGTGGATCATATTAATATTTACAATGACATAGAATTATTTAGAAAATTCTATGTGGATGAGCTGTCAGACCCTCAGTTTTTCACAGATACACTGAATGAAGCTGCTTTGTTTGGGGGGAGGGCATTACGTTTGACTCTATGATGGTCATCCCCCTCCCAAGTAGAAATGACACTTGTGCCAGCAATGGATTGCATAGCAGCAATTTAAATTATCTAGAATAATAAAAATCATCCCCTGTGATGAATGACTTGATGAAAACCATCCTGACCGTATCATATAGATTTATTATGAATTTAAATTTAATCAAAGAAGCATATAGTTTCCATAAACTTCCAAAGTGGGTGTTGTATATATATGTGCATACATTTGAGCGAGCTGTGGAAAAGTGTCTACTTATACATGCATGTTCGTATTTTATATTTTATTTAATTTTTACTTTTATTTTTACATTTTTTTTACTGTGATGGCCTGACTGGGCAAATATCCATTTTCAATGGAGGCCCGGGAAGAAAAGCTCTATGTAATAACAAGAGAATGTACAAAGGAGAATATAAACAGAGAATTTACATAATAAAATATATACATGTAACAATTATTTATATAATTGCTTATACAATGCTAAGATAGTAAAAAACAACAAATAATATACATGGCTAAAACCGGTCAATGCCATGTCTTATTATATCCATCATCCATATTTTGCTAAACAGACTGCTTACTTATTTAACTGTTAATCAAGTTATCTACTGTTTTCTCTACAGATTTCTCTACAGTGTATAGTAACTTACACAATACATCCTATGTAATAATCTAAAAAGTTTGTGCTGATTGGGGAAACTAATCAGCATGCTTGTTCTAAATTGAGCATTCACAATACAAACAAGTATAGGCATTTCTTCAGTATTGGGGATGTAATACCGATACAGAAGAAATGCCAATAATGCTTACTGCACTTTCTATAACTAACTAGCTATACAGTTGCTTGATATGTACTACTTTTGTTTTATACCTTTTTAAAACATATTTCAAGACACAGTAGGAACTGGATGCTTGTAGTTGCATCAGTACTTTGCTAAATGTGCTACACATTACATAGACAGCTTTTGCTGTCTCTACTACAGGCTTCATCTCTGGAACCAGTAGGTAGCTATAGAGACTGCTTCCATGTGTTTCACCAGAAAATCATGAAAAGCACATGAACAATGTGTGACGATTGGGGAGAGATGGATGAAGTCTGCCAGCCTAGTCAAATAGAATTTGATATATAATTCTATCAACTGTATAAATAAATGTAAAATACAGGCTTGTGTTTTTAAATGTAAGAAAACACTGTAAAATGTGAACTTCAATATTGTTGCAACATTGCCATCTGCTGTAAGGAAATTCAAGCCAAGTATTTCAAATATGTCTTTTTAAGTTGAAAAGATCTTATGAATCTCTTTAATGTTACAATTTGGCTCTAGGGTGGCTGGATGAAGATTTCATTCCCATTGTTTTAAGGCTAAAGTTTATGGCCAGAATTTAGATGTGGAATGTGTTTTATTGCTCTGGTTTCTGCTAGCATATACATGTGAAATGTCTTCTATTGTTGTAAGTTAGATTGCTAAATAATGCAGTTTGTTTGCCTGGGAAAACCTAAGTATCAAAAGTTATGTAATTTGGGGAGGGACCCAGCAAACATGTTTGTTAGTAATGTTTAAATACTATTTTTCACAAAAGACCAAAAAGCATTTTGATCTGGATATCCACATATCAGCACTCTGCCTTGTGCTCACATGTAAGTTTTAGCACTGTGATTTCTTGTAGGAATAGTTAAAGCTAGTAAAGATTAGTTAGGTATTTTTCTTTGAAATCAGACCTGTCCTACTGTATTATTTTAGCTTTCTGTGTGATCTTAGATATCTCTGTGGTGTAGTCTTGTCTTGTGTTTTAATTATTTATTATTAAATATTTTTAAAACCTTCTACCTGTGGCTGATTTGTGTAGAGATAAGCTCTAGAGTACATTGCATATTTATAGAGGTTATTGTAATAGGCCACTCTAAAGTAAGCCTTGACTGTTAGTCATACTACCATTGGATAATAATATTCCACAGTAATAATTGGACACCCTTTTAAGGGCCTTTTATTAGCTGATATTATTAACTATGTGGTGGCAGTAATTACTACTGTATAGTCTGAGTAAAGTGGCACAGTTGGAGAATCTGTGTCAGCCTTTCCCAGGAGTGTCTATGAAGTTGTATAAATACTTATCTCAAAGTGTGTGTGTGTTGTGTTAGCTACTTGGCACGGACAGAAAGCTCGGGTTGGACAGAGAGGGTACTGGAGGTTTTAGCTTGCCCAGTTAGGCTGAGATCTGGACCCTATAGCTGTGCCAGTGGGGAGTCTTATTGGGGACCTGGTGAGCAAAGGAGCAACCATCCCCATACTGACTGTGATCTCTGTGTGCACTTAGGGGAAATTGTGCTTTACTGTGTGTATTAGTTATCCTTTCCTCTTCTCAGAGATGACCTCCCTGGTGTTAGTGGTGAGGATTGAGGCTCCTTGATTGCTGGGCCAGGGCACAGTCATCACAAGTGGTGGCAGTGGTGGGATCTACTTCACATACTAATTTGCTTGTAGTGGTGTGGGTAGAGCAAATTCCTGTAGCTTATGTACAGTGATCTCTAAAAGTGTTATGTACTCTAAAACAGCCACACAGTGTCTACTCAGAGTTCAGACCATAATTGTTTAATTCTTTTGTTAGCTTAGTGTTAGTCAGGGTGAGCAGGCAGCATGTCAGCAGAAGAGTATGTAAAGCTGACAAGGAGCCAGCAGGCGGAGATGTGCCAGGCTAGGGGACTGGTGCATGGAAACCTGACTAAAGCAGACCTGATTGCAGCCTTGGTGACAGCTGCATCAGAAAACAGCAGCCTGGAGGACAATCAGACTGACAGTGGAGATGCAATATCCTCGGAGAATGGACAGCTCAACCTTTTTGCAGTGGACTTAAAAATCCAGCTGGAACTAAAGAGACTTGAGTTGGAGGCCAGGCATATGGAACTAGAAGCAGCTGAGAGAATGAGGAGCCTAGAAGCTGAAGAACAGAAATGGCAGAGAAATCATGAGAGTGAAATGCTGACTCTTTGCCAGAGTCATGGAGGTAATGGGGAGGGAGTAACCGGACCCCAGAAACACAAAAGGTCAGTAAATTATTTCCACAGCTTAAAGAGGGAGATAATTTTGATAGCTTCATTCATATGTTTGAGTGGGTATGTAAACAGTATAGTGTAGAACAAGGGCTTTGGGTACGGTTCCTGACCCCCTTACTCCATGGTAAAGCTGTAACTTCTTTAGCAAAAATCACTGACTATTTTGATTATACTGCTGTAAAAAGACATATATTAGAATGTTTTAAGCTAACACCTGAAATGTTTAGGAAAAAGTTTTGTGAGCATAGACGAAAGGCAGATGAAAATGTATGTGAATATGTTGTTGAACTGAGCACTTATTTTCATAGCTGGGTGAGTGGATGTCAGGTCACCACTTTTGAATGTCTGACAGACCTTTTGGTATGGGAACAAGCCCTTAGCACTTTGCCTGAGGACATGAGGATCTGGTGAAGAAGGGAGACCTATACCTAGCAAGGGAACCCCAGTACTGCTCATGGGACTAAAGGAACCCATGATGGGTAGCACAGACTGCCCCAACAGAATCAGCCAGTAGCAGGGGAAGCCACTAGTCCAGGTACATGTCCAGGAGCTAGGGTTAAATGTTTTGAATGCAACCAGTGGGGCCATGTGGCATACAAATATCCACGGAGACAAGGTGGGGAACCAAAGGTGAGGGAGCCAGTAAGTGGGAAAAACAAAATGCCAATAGTAGGTTGTCTTGAGACAACAGAGATATGGAACTACCATCCTGCAGATGTCCTGAGAGGGAAGGATTTGGATGAGGCAGTACTATGTACTTATGCAGTTACATGCAGTGAGGCTAGGAGACAAGTATGTTGGTCTGGTAGCCTGGGGGAGACGCAGACAGACAGGATTATTGCAGCCAGGACTGCTGAGGTGGTTACTTCAGGGAGTGAGCTTCACTGTAGCAGTGAGACTGAATGTGAGCCACAGCTGCTTGTGGGTATTGATGTTCCCTTGGACAGGGTAACTGCAAAGGTAGAGGTAAGTAGTAGTACCCAGGCTGACAGTAAGGCACCATTGTCAGAGGATGCCAGACTTCCAGTGGAAGGGGAGCTGGGAAGGGTTACAAGGAGAGACTTGAGACAGGCTCAGTTCTCAGACCCTACATTGCAAGGCCTGAGGCAGGTAGCTAGGGAGGCACATGATTCTCAAGGGAAGGGGGAATCTGTATACTGAAACAAAGGGTTACTGTACAGAGAGTGGACCCCTGAGGGAGGGCTAGAAGGTGAGAGAGTACAGCAGTTGGTAGTGCCTAAAGCTTACTGTCTGGCACTTCTAGCCATAGTCCATGATATTCCCTTTGCAGGTCATATGGGCATAAAAGGAACAAAGAGGCATATTATGCAAAACTTATATTGGCCTGGAATTTCCAGAGATGTACCAGGGTACTGCAGGACCTGTGAGCAGTGCCAAAAGGTAGTCAAGACAGGAGACAAGATGAGAGCTCCTTTGATGCCTTTGCCTGTGATTGAGGAGCCATTTCAGAGGGTAGCTATGGATATTGTGGGTCCTCTGAGTACCCCAAGTTCCACAGGAAAAAAGTATATCCTAGTGATTGTAGATTATGCTACACAATACCCCGAGGCAGTGGCTTTGTCCTCCATTGAAGCAGAGAAGGTGGCAAATGCTTTGCTAGAGATTTTCAGCAGGGTAGGTTTCCCAAATGAAATACTGTCTAACAGAGGTGCCAATTTTATATCAGACCTGCTGGCTTGTCTGTGGAAGTCCTATGGGGTGAAGCACATGAAGACCACCCCCTACCATCCCCGGACTAATGGTCTTGTTGAGAGGTTAAACTCTACAATCAAGTCCATGCTACGAGCATTTGCAGATCAGTTTAAGAGGGAATGGGACAATTATTTGCCCCATCTGTTGTTTGCTTACAGAGAGGTTCCCCAGGAATCCACAGTTTTTTTACTCTTTGAGTTGTTGTATGGGCATAGGGTGAGGGGACCTCTAGATTTAATTTGAGATGAGTGGGAAGGTCAGTGTGACTCTCACAAGGAGTCTGTTGTGGAGTATGTCCTAACCCTCAGGACAAGTCTCAGGGAACTCATGGGCTTTGCCCAGGATAACCTGCCAGAAGCCCAACAACAGAAAAAGGTATGGTATGTCAAGAATGCTTGAGCTAGAGATGGTTCTTATTTCTGTCAGATAAGTTGCAAGCAGCTTGGGAGGGACCCTACAAGGTGGTAAGAATGGTAAGTGATGTTAACTACATGGTGGAAGTGCTAGGCAGATGGCAGGGGCACAAATTGTACCATGTTAACATGATGAAATCTTGCCATGACAGGGAGGCCCTTCTGCTGAGCATTTGCAGTGGATTGCAGGAGGAGTCTGAGAGAGATCTTGTGACTGATCTCCTCAGTGAGGCTCGGGCTGACACCTCAATGGAAGGGGTTGCAATGTCCCTGCAGCTATCTCCTACCCAGGTTCGAGAAATCTGAACAGAGTTGCAGGAGTTTGGGGGCATGTTCACCGGGAAACCAGGGAGCACCTACCTGGTGCAGCATGAGATGGATACAGGACCCCAAAAGCCTATTAGGCAGGCCCCTTATAGGGTGCCTGAGAGAGTCAAACAGACTCTGAGGGAAGAGGTACAGAAGATGTTGGAACTAGGGGTGATTCGAGAGTCCAACAGTCCCTGGGCCTCACCAGTGGTGTTGGTGCCAAAGAAGGATGGCAGCAACATGTTTTGTGTGGATTACAGGAAAGTGAATAGTCACACAGAGTCAGATGTTTACCCCATGCCTAGGACAGATGAGGCCCTAGAGCAGCTGGGTAGGGCTAGGCATCTTACAACCATTGATCTTGCCAAGGGTTACTGGCAGTTGCCCTTGACTCCCAGTGCTAAAGAGAAGTCAGCCTTTGTGACTCATTTTGGCTTGTATGAGTTCACAAAGATGCCCTTTGGGATGAAGACTGCCGCAATGACATTCCAGAGGCTGGTAGATCATATCTTAGCAAGAGCAACAGGGTTTGCCCTTGCTTACATGAATGATGTTACTATCTACAGCCATTCCTGGCAAGAGTACCTTCAGCATGTCAGGGATGTGCTGGGCAGATTACACAGGGCAGGGTTGACCATTAAGCTGAGCAAATTTCAGGTGGGTATAACAGAGGTCTTCTACCTAGGGCATAGAGTGGGGAGTGGTAAGATAAGGCCAGAACCTGCCAAAGTGGAAGCTATTCAAGCATGGCCTGCACCTGTTACCAAAAAGGTGAGGGTATTCATAGGGACAGCAGGGCACTATAGAAAGTTTATTCCCAATTATAGTACCATAGCTGCTCCCCTCACAGACCTGACAAGGAAGAACAGGGCAGATAAGGGAGTGTGGACCCCAGCATGTGAGCAGGCATTTCAGAAACTTAAGGAAGCTTTGGGAGGACCCCCCATGTTATCCAGTCCAGACTACTGCAAAGACTTTGTTGTGCAGGTGGATGCTTCAAACTATGAGGTGGGGGCTGTACTTAGCCAGATTTCTTCAGAGGGAGAAGAGCACCCAGTGGTTTATCTCAGTTGTAGGCTCCAACCCAGGGAGAAATGCTATGCAGCAGTAGAAAAGGAATGTCTAGCCATAGTGTGGTCACTACAAAAACTTCAGCCTTATCTGTATGGAAGAAAATTCACTGAGATGATAGATCACAACCCTCTAATATGGTTAAACAGAGCCAGTCAGCAAAATGCCAAGTTGCTAAGCTGAAGTCTGGGGTTGCAAACATATGGTATGTCAGTGCAGCACAGCAGTGGGAGTAACAATACCAATGCAGTTGGGCTCTCAAGACAGGGAATGGGGTGAGGTACACCCAGGTAGACCTGACACTCTCAAGCTATGTTTCTCAAGGGGCACTTGAAAAACTTGCTTGAGTTTCCCGGGGGGGGGGGGTGATGATTGGGGAGAGATGGATGAATGCTGCCAGCCTAGTCAAATAGAATTTGATATGTAGTTCTATCAACTGTATAAATAAATGTAAAATACAGGCTTGTGTTTTTAAATATAAGAAAACACTATAAAATGTGAACTTCAAGATTGTTGCAACTTTGCCATCTGCTGTAAGGAAAACCAAGCCAAGTATTTCAAATGTGTCTTTTTAAGTTGAAAAGATCTTATGAATCTCTTTAATGTTACAATTCTGCTCTAGGGCAGCTGGATGTAAATTTAATGCCCATTGTTTAAGGGCTAAAGTTTATGGCCAGAATTTAAATGTAAAATGTGTTTTATTGCTCTGGTTTCTGCTAGCATATACATGTGAAATGTGTTCTATTGTTGTAAGTTTCTGTGCGGGTGTTAGATTGCTAAATAATGCAGTTTGTTTGCCTGGGAAAACCTAAGTGTCAAAAATTATGGAATTTGGGGAGGGACCCAGCAAACATGTTTGTTAGTAATGTTTAAATACTATTTCTCACAAGAGACCAAAAAGCATTTTGATCTGGATATCCACTTATCAGAACTCTGCCTTGTGCTCACATGTAAGTTTTAGCATTGTGATTTCTTGTAGGAATAGTTAAAGCTAGTAATGATTAATTAGGTATTTTTCTTTGAAATCAGACCTGTCCTACTGTATTATTTTAACTTTCTGTGTGATCTCTGAACTTTTAGATATCTCTGTGGTGTACTAGTTTTGTCTTGTGTTTTAATTATTTATTATTAAATATTTTTAAAACCTTCTACCTGTGGCTGATTTGTGTAGAGATCAACTCTAGAGTACATTGCATATTTATAGAGGTTATTGTAATAGGCCACTCTAAAGTAAGCCTTGACTATTAGTCATACTACCATTGGATAATAATTTTTTACAGTAATAATTGGACACCCTTTTAAAGGCCTTTTAATAGCTGATATTATTAACTGGGTGGTGGCAGTAATTACTACTGTATAGTCTGGGTAAAGGGGCACAGCTGGAGAATCTGTGTCAGCCTTTCCCAGCAGTGTCTGTGAACTTGTATAAATACTTATCTCAAAGTGTGTGTGTGTGTGTGTGTGTTGTGTTAGCTATTTAGCAGGGACATGAAACACTAGTTGAACAGCGAGGGTACTGGAGGTTTTAGCTTGCCCAGTTAGGCTGAGATCTGGACCCTATAGCTGTGCCAGTGGGGAGTCTTATTGGGCACCTGGTGAGCAAAGGAGCAACTAGCCCCAGACTGACTGTAATCTCTGTTTGCACTTAAGGGAAATTATATTTTACTGTGTGTATTAGTTATCCTTTCCTCTTCTTGGAGACAACCTCCCTGGTGTTAGTGGTGAGGATTGAGGCTCCCTGATTGCTGGGCCAGGGCATGGTCATCACACACTGCAAGCTTACAGAACATATAATATAGCTGACCGATTTGAACGCTTTTTATAATTGGAGAGAGACTTGTAAGGGGATTTGCATATATATGTAGGGGAAAAATGCAGAGAGAAACATTTGTGTTTGGTGACCAAAACTTCTCTCAGATAGTGTTGAGAAGCAGACAATCACAGAAGGCTCTAATACAGGATACTTACTACTTAAAAAAAAATTGATGGATTAATGTATGGCACATCTTAGATGATCCAGACTACCAAGGATTGGCATCCATCCACAACCCCCTTTTTTCCCAATTGGGTCAGATTATCACTTGTGACAATAATCTAGAGCCAAAGTTTACATTGCCAGGTGTTAGCCCTGCCACAGTAGTTCATCCACACCGCACACACACACACCTATGGCCAATTTAGACTGCCCCATCCACCTATTGCACATCTTTGGAATGAAACCTACATGAACACTGGAAGAACATGCAGACTTCACACAGCACCTCAGCCAAGAATTGAACCAGGGAACCTCTTGCTGGGAGGCGACAATACTATCTGCACTGCTACTGTGCCTCATGCCACTAAATTTAGTTTATACAATGACATAATTAAAGGAAAACACCACCTTAGAAGTAAAAAAATATATTTTTTCATGCTACCTCTGTTTTCTGAGCTATTTTAACACCTCAGAATTCTTCTGACTGCTTCTTATAGAATTTTAATATGCTTTCTGCAAAATGGCTGTCAATGGGGCTTGACATATCAACGTGAATTTATTTTTCTTCAAGCCTTTCTGTTTCCCATAATCCATTTCAAGTCTACTTTATATGAGACATGCTAGACATAAAGAGTAGTGGTATATTCCCATGTCATTGACATATAATAGGATTAGTGTCAGTCAATATCATCTTATATACCTTCTATAGCAGGACTGCTTCCTTTATTTCTTGAATGGCTCTCATTTGTGTGTGCCTCAGGGCTTATTTTACTGTATACTAAGGAATTATACAGTTGTGACTAAAACAGCTAAATTGCAGACCTTTGTTAATATCTTTTTGTAGTCTAGGATGAATTGACAGCCCCCCCCCCCACCCACACACACACACACACACACACACACACACACACACACACTGGGAAATGTGCTGATACCGGGGATGTAGCCAGAAAATTTTATTTTGTACTCACAAATTCTTTACTGTCTTCCCAATCAACCTTGCATTTAAAAAATGCACCCATCTTTCAAAATGTTACCCCTAGTAGTTAGCAATCTGATCTCTAAGCAAGTTAGGTACCTGTCAGAGGTGTGACTTTAGATAGTTGTAGAATTCATATAGCCTGAAAACATGCAATGTTTTTGAGTGATGCAAGATAAAAATGTAGTCTGTAGAGTACAAAGAGTATACCTAGTTACACCCTTGGTTGATAACTTTACAAGAATTACAAGAACAAATATTTTCTGACTTTTCTCTAAATGTCACATACATCTTTAATACTACATTCAAGTCATCTTAAAATGTAAAGTAGTATAAACAACAAACATTTAAAGTTTAAAGCTTATAATTTCAATACTCTGATGTTGCTTATGTAAATTTGTCAAATGAGGTGAAACTGCCTTTGAACCACTGACTGATCTAATTGTTCTGTTTTGTTATGAAAGGCAAGGCTACATTGGAAGCAGCTGTGAATTAGTTTAAGTTCTCTTCCCTTCTGCAATAAAGACAATGGAAAATATTCACACCTCTCTGTCTTGTTTACATCAGCCTGAGCTCCTGGCAGTTGCAGGACTAATTATCTGTATAAGATTGTCAGCAGTACCTCACTACAAATTTCTCTGCATCTGTGGTATGCCATGCAGGTATAGACGAATTCCCCTGTAAATTATGTGAGAAGTTAAGCTTAAAAAAAGTGAGTGGTCTTTCCCTTCCTTTGATTCCATGGAGAGGAAATGAAAGTTTTATAAAGTACAACCAGGTTTCAGTTTCCTATATAGTACTGGTTTCATATTTTATTTTTTTATTTTACATTTGTTTAACAGGGATATGCGACTGGGCCAGTGGGCCTTTTTCAGCAGAGGCCCAGGGAGAAAACCTCCATTATAAAAACACATTACAAACAATATAAGAAATTGATAACAATCAAGAACACATAACTTTTGTAAATATAGGTAGTAAATAGTTTATACATAAAGAATAAAAACTGAGAGAGTAATATAAAGTGGAAAAAAGGAAAGCTAACAAATAACTAGCATGAAATAGCTTATGCTATCATAGAGAAATGACTGATCAGTAGATCAATATCATGGTTTTGGTGGAAAATATTTATGAGATACATGTATGGTATATGAACAAAAATATGGCTGATTGTTGCTATGCTAGTGTTACTTGTTCTAAACAGTGATAACTAAGGTGATATTCAGGTGAAGTACACAAAGGAGGGAATATGATGAAACTGTAGAAAGCTTGATATAGGTTGATAAAAACAGGAGCAGTAGTGAGCTTGAGTTAAGTGGAGAGAAATTGGAATTCCATGAAAGAAGGGCTAGTTTGGATGTTATAATTTAATAAGGGAAAATATATTTTGGTTGTAAGAACAAGGAAGGACATAATGATTAGCATGGATTAATGCAGGAGCAAAGCTAGTTTTTGGTTAGGTGTTCCTTAAGTGACAGTTTAAATTTGGATGTGTTGCTAGAATTTAGTATTGTCTGAGACATGAAATTCCAGGACTTAGATATTTAGTGGGAGAATAGAGAGTTACCATAATAATTATTAGATTGGTTGACTGGATAGTGGAAGATGGAATGAATGAAAGTTAGTTGACTGAGGGATAGATTTTGTGAAAGTTAGTTGACTGAGGGATAGATTTTGTGTAGTTCAATCCAATTTAGTTTATGAAGTGCTGTGCAGTGATATGATTTGTAAGTGGGATTCATAGTGAATCTTGCAATTTTGTTATAGCAGGACTCCAGTTTGTTTAAATCAGATTTTGTGAGATTAGTGAATACTGGTGAGGCATATAGAAGGGTAGAGAGTTGATGAGTTCTAGCTATGGAATGTCTAGTGAATTTGGTTAGGTATGGCTTAAGTGTGCTTAGCTTAATGTGGACATTTTAGACAGTTAGAGTGAGGTGTTTGTCAAATTTTAGGTTATTGTCAATTGTGACTCCAAGGAGTTTGATGTGCTGGATACATTCAATTTTAGTTTTATTGGCTGAGTAGATGGTGAATGGGCGAGTGGTATCAGGAACTTTGCTATTAATGAAGAGCATAAGCTTTGTTTTATTTGGACTGATTATGAGTTAAGAGTCAGAGAGGCTTTTTTCAGTGTTTTGGAAAGATTGTTGGGTTGTTTGTAAGAGTTCTGGTAGGGAGGGAGGTGAACATATGAGGGAAGGTCATCTGTATATTGAATGATGGTTGCATACTAGGTGGCAGTGCTGAGCCTGCTGGTGAATATGGTGAAGAGCAATGGACGAAGAACTGAGCCTTGGAGTATTCATACTGAGACTATAGGGTGGAGAGTTCATTTTGCCACTTAACTGCCTGTTGGCAGTCAGTTAAGTAGCTGAGAAACCGGAAGAGGGCTGGCTGGGTTAGGTTGATGAAGCAAGCTCATTTAGTAGCTTTTGGTGGGCTATTGTATCAAAGGCCTTAGATATATCAAGAAAGATAGATGAGACAAGCTGGTTGTCATTTCACCTAATAGTTGAGTTAAACTGTAGAAGGTGGAGTTTTCCTTTAAGAAAGGTAGATGTATTTTATTTAAATAATGTTAATATATATAGTACCAATTATCCACTCCTGTCTGTGGACAATGCAGGATTTACACAAAGTTGGCTTTGTTTAATCATTCTAGCTTCACCCTCCTGATCAAACCATGGTAAATCCTGCATTACTGACACTCACTCATGCATTGTTACTAAATGATTCAACAGTTACAAATTCCATGCTTAAAGAAATGTAGTAGAGGTGGTCTTTATTATACTAAATAACAGAGTATAAGATCCTAGGAAAATAAACAAGTTATCACTGCTGTGACTTGCAGGAAATTATACATTTCCTAGCTTCTTCCTTGAACAAATCTGATAAAAAAGCATCCCTGTAATTCCCCAAAGCAACTTTTTTTTCAATAGCTACACTTTCAGAAGTCTAACTATTTTTGCACATATACTTACATTACACTTTTTTCATTTATTGTATTTAGATAGAGAGAGAGAGAGAGAGAGAGAGAGACTATGAAAATATAGTTTGGGCTTTTCAGCAGCAAGTTTTGCAACATCTCAGTGGAGCCCAATGAAAGGCATCCATGACATCTCTGTGCTTTAGAACAATCCCTGTTGTCAGTTCCTATCTGTGACACAGTACTATGAGTTGAGGAGAATTAAATAAAACTGCATGCCGTCATGAATCAGTAGGTTGAATTGTTACTGCTTAGTTTCCATGACCACGGCAGGAGGCTAGATTTATGGTTCTTTCACAGATTGCTGTCCAGATTAGTGACTGATGATCAGTAGGTAGGCCTGGCTCCTCTTTTAAAAGACTGACTCTATGGCAGCCACCTCATTATATTCCATCTCATGTGGGAAGGCAGCTGTGGGGGTTGAAATAGTTTTAGATTACTGCACAGAAATCCTTTCTCATGAAGTAATTTTTTTCACAGCATCTGGTATGGCATCCCTAATCTCTTCCTTGTATCTTTTTATCTTTGCTGCAAATTACGAAACACCTTTACAGCACAAGCAATAAAGTGGCTACAGAAATCAGTTCATCTGGTAGGAGCTATTCTGCAGATAAAAAAGAGAATTACTGCAGCCTTTTTTTGATTTCCTTTTAAACACCTGATTACATCAAATAAAGGGAAATCTCTCAGCCTTTTTTTCTGCTGGTTCCAAACAGAGAGATAAAAGCTTGTTTGATTTACAGCACTCCAGCCTAACAGAGAAGAGTTTTGTGGCTCTTTCAGGAAATTCTAACTCAGCAGATTGCATTCAGGAAATAATTTTGTGGTTCAGCATAGCATTACCACCAAACTGGAATACTAGTAATTAACATCACACTTTGATTTACTACTCATTTCTCCTCTATAGTTTGTGGGGTAGTAATATTCAGCTCTGTACTTCCTATAAATAAACATAAAGAAACTATACACAGTATTGCTCACAGCAAGGGGTTACGACAGCAAAATGAAAAGAAAAGTACTCAGAACTTTGTACAGAAAATTAGGGAATTCAAATAAATTATATTAACATGCATATTGCTGTGAGCTTCTCATGGTATGGAAGGCTACTCTGTTTTTCTTCTCCAAAGCAGGCATTGCACACATTCATGTACCCAGTAACTTATACTTCTGTATAAGCACTTATTTATTCACTGATTATTTGCTAAACATTGCATTGTACCGTTGAGTAATATTGATTAAATTAAGTTTACAATGTTGTAGACTGTGTATGTTTTGTATTACTTGTTGAGTCATTCTAATAAACTTCCAAGACTGCTGCATGAAAATTGCACGGTGTTCTGAGCATTTTGAAAAACAGATCATATTAGCTGCTAAAGCACATGAAAAGAGTGCAGATGTCTGCATAATTCTTTCCTCATTATTTCAAAATATTAAAGTTAGATTTATACCTCTTCGTTATCATTGACACCATAAGGTCACACGTTTGAAAGTTCTCATAAGTCTAGAGTGATATGTTATTGCAATATTCTTGCAACAGCCATATTGTTGCCAAACAGCGATGTTGTCTGTCTGCTCCATCAGGAAAGTAATCTTTAGCAATGACCTAGAATGCAAAAAATAAAACAAAAAAAAAACAGAAGAATATATATATATATATATGTGTGTGTGTGTATATATATATATATATATATATATATATATATATATATATGTGTGTGTGTGTGTGTGTGTGTGTGTGTGTGTATGTACAAGTTTATCTGACATGGTTGTTGAGTTCTTGCCCTCTGCTAAAACTCTGTTGTTTGTGTTGCCAGTTTTAGAGGAGAAGCTGGTTTGGCGTTCCGAGAAACAATCTTGTAAAGTTTGATCATATATTTCTATATTTTTTTTCACCCTCATTTTACTGAGTTAGTGCTCTTTGACTGGTCCCTGGAGCAATGAACATTATTATTTAAACTTATGAAACATACTATATATATATATATATATATATATATATATATATATATATATACATATACACACACACACACACACACACACACACACACACACACACACACACACACACACACACACACACACAGAGGAGAGAGAGAGAGAGAGAGAGAGAGAGAGAGAGAGTGACTCTTCAGAGTAGTGAGTCAATCACCGTGTTTTTGGCAGTTTATAAAATCTTAAGAGTACTCAAAAAGAGCTAATGCAGACATGCAGATGACATATGAACTACATACAGACAAAGAATGGAGATCAGGCCTGATGCACAAACCAAAGAGCTCTGTGACCTTTGCAAGTCCACAGAATTATGTGAGCTTGCCAGACACTCTCTCTTACTCCCATGCATTCCTGGCATCTTTCCAAATGTGGTAAGTTAAAGTGTAATCATATCAAAGATAAAAATCACAATTAGCCATTTGGGGTGGACTGACCATTTGTCTCCCCTGAACTAAATGAAAGAATTTTGGGCAGCTGGTACTAAATCATGTTAGAAAGTTCTCTAGCTGAAGAAATGTATTTGAATTAAAAAATCCTGTGTATTATTACTTCTTTTTTTGATATGTAAAGAATAAAACAGTGCAATGTCTGGTTTATGGTCAGATAATAGCATGCTTCTAGTGTGAAATAGACATGGTACACCTGCACTGAGTATCAGCTTTCTCAGGGCTGCTGCTTATCAGGCCATAAGCCATTCCATAGTGTGTCACATTCTCCTTTGATGAAGTTTGCATTTTCCTTTGGTTAATATTAAATCTATTTGTAGATAAGATCATATATGTACTTGTTTATACTTGTCTGTACTGTTATGTGTTTCTTTTATTTATATGTCGCTGCTTCTGGATCTTATAGCCTAAATCACTTGCTGGTCTTGATATCACCTGCTTTGTATACATATTCTGTAATGCCAGGTGAAGTGGTAAATTCTCACTTAAATGCTTAATTCTGAACAGATGGTATACTAGGTTTGTAACAACTCATTGCTACCTAAGAAAAGGTGTGATTTATTGCAAGTTGTGATAATGAAATCACATTCACAATTGTTTGTAGACATTGGAAGAAGGTGTAAAATGGGGGTGTCATCCAGGTCACCAAATTCCATAACAACAATTCTTCCAGTTTGTCTACAGCCATTTATGCTTGAAATTATTATTATTATTATTATTATTATTATTATTATTATTATTATTAATGTGAAAGAAACCACAGGTGAATGCATTATGTTCCTCTAATGATGAGATTTTGATTTCCTAGGCCATAGCTGATTAGGGCCTATTTGGATCTTAGCCAATTAACAAAATAATAAATTAAAATTTCCTTGGTCACACTGTGCTGTAGACAGACATAAAATCCTGTGTGCAGACTTGTTGGATGATTGTTCGGAAATAAAAAACAACTTAGAAGAATCAATTAGCTTTCTAGAAGGCTAAAAAATAACTTTACTCAGTGCATGTTCTTTATAACTTTAGATTTTCCCACTTTGAGATATATGTATTTATAGTTTGAATGCTATCTGCATTACCCACTTTATAGTTTATTGCTTGATGAAGAATACTATTTGTCTGAGATATGATATCCCAACAGAATTAGGGTTAAATCTGGAAATAATTAGGGACAATCAGGAACACTTAAAATATTGCTACTATTCCTCTAAGACAGTGACAGGATATGAAAATGTGAATTAATTTACATTTTCTGAAGTAAGAGAAGTCTATGACTGGTATTCATAGTCTAAGACTTAAATGTGTAACAGTCATGTGGAAACAGTGTGGTGCTACGTGGATATGCAAATAAGGTCAGCAGAATGCATTTGGAAAAGCAAAGCAATTTCTAAAAACATGCCCACTCTTTGCAAGAGTAAATGGTATAAAGTTTGTCCTTTTGAAATTGTGACTTGCTTTGCAA